>NC_058133.1:406932171-407063900 GCF_016433145.1 Gracilinanus agilis | reverse complement strand
TCTAGAAGAGACAATTTGAGAATAATTGGCCTTCCAGAAAAACCAGAAATTAATAGAAACCTGGACTCCGTACTAAAAGAAATTATTCAGCAAAATTGCCCTGAAGTCCTACAACAAGAGGGCAATATAGACATTGAAAGGATTCATAGAACACCCACTACATTCGACCCAGAGAAGAAATCGGTTAGAAATATTATTGCCAAATTCAAAAGCTTTCAAGCAAAAGAAAAAATCTTACAAGAAGCCAGAAAGAGACAATTCAAATATCAAGGAGCACCAATCAGGATCACACAGGATCTGGCAGCCTCCACGCTAAAAGACCGTAAGGCTTGGAATACAATATTCAGAAAGGCAAGAGAGCTGGGCCTGCAACCACGGATCAACTACCCATCAAAATTGACTATATATTTCCAAGGGAAAGTATGGGCATTCAACAAAATTGAAGAATTCCAGGTATTTGCACAGAAAAGACCAGGGCTAAATGGAAAGTTGGATATCGAACCACAAAAATTGAGAGAAACCTGAAAAGGTAAATAAGATATAGAGGGAAAAGAAAGAAAACTTATAATTTTTAAATTTGCCTTTTTAAGGGCCTCAGTGAGATCTAATTATCTGTATTCCTATGTAGAGAAATGTTATGTATAATTCTCTGTAGTGAACTCTATTCACTATTATAATATTCACTATTATAGTAATCAGAAGAATAATTCACAGGGTGAGGGTGGAACACTAAATAATCTAAGATGGCGTGGGGGATGGGAAAGAGGGGGTAAATAGCAGGGGATACCAAGAGAAACTTCAGTGAATAAGAAAACAGAATATTCTATTACACACAAAGAGGGCATGGGAGGGAGAGGGGACAAATACTATTATAAGAAGGAGAGGAAGAGAGCATTAAGAGGTAAATAATCAAACCTTACTCTTAGTGTAATCAACCCGGAGAGGGAAGAGTAGCTTTATTATCCATTGGGATAAAAAACTCTATCTAACCCTACTGAGAAAGTCAGAAGGGATAAACCAAGGGGAGCAGGGGAGTGGGAAGGTCAAAAAAGGGAGGGGAGAAGGGGGAGGGAATTCATAAGGCCTTTAAAAACAAAAAGAGAGGGAAAATAAGGGAGGGGGTAGAAAGGGAAGTTAATCAAGGGAGGGGATAAGGGATAGGGTCTTAATAGCAAACCACTGGTTTTAAAGGAAATAGCTTAAGGAGAAGGGGTAGGAATGGGGGAGGATTTGAAAATGTCAGCAAATGCACAACTGATGATTATAACTCTGAATGTGAATGGGATGAACTCGCTCATAAAACGGAAGCAAATAGCAGAGTGGATTAGAAACCAAAATCCCACCATATGTTGTCTACAAGAAACACATATGAGGCGGGTGGACATATACAAGTTTAAGGTTCAGGGTTTGAGCAAAATCTTTTGGGCGTCAAATGAGAAAAAGAAGGCAGGAGTGGCTATTATGATTTCTGACAAAGCCAAAGTAAAAATAGATATGATTAAAAAAGACAGGGAAGGTCATTACATCCTGATTAAAGGCAGTATAAACAATGAGGAAATAACACTGCTGGGAATGGCTGAACAAACTGTGGTATATGCGGGTGATGGAATACTATTGTGCTAAAAGGAATAATAAACTGGAGGAGTTCCAGGCGAACTGGAGAGACCTCTGGGAACTGATGCAGAGTGAAAGGAGCAGAGCCAGAACAACATTGTACACAGAGACTGATATACTGTGGTAAAATTGAATGTAATGGACCTCTGTACCAGCAGCAATACAATGACCCAGGACAATTCCGAGGGATTTATGGTAAAGATGCTACCCACATTCAGAGGAAGGACTGCAGGAGAGGAAACATATAAGAAAAACAACTGCTTGAACGCAAGGGTTGGGGTGGATGTGATTGAGGGTGTGGACTTGAAACTACCACACCAATGCAACTACCAACAATTTGGGAAATTGGTCTTGATCAAGGACACATGACAAAACTAGTGGAAATGCGCATCGGCCATGGGTGGGGGGAGTGCGGGGTGGGGTGGGGGTGAAGGGGATAGGAGGAGCATGAATCAGGTAACCATGTTAAAAATGTATATTAATAAATGTTAATAAAAAATGAATAATAATAAAATGTGTTGGAAAAGAGGGCAGTGCCCTGTTTGTTCAATCGAAGGTTGTTTGCATCTTTCATTAGTCTATTACTTGCTAATGTTTTTAGTAGTAATATTTTGGAACAGATTCTGAAGATCCAATGGTCTAGGAACAACATTTCATTTTATAGTTTGGCCAATAGGATAGTTCCTATTTATTGAATCAAATGTTGATAATAGATATTGAATGTTTCAAATAGTCGTATCAATCTTAAGTGTTTTCTTAACGTCAAAGTACAAAAGTGATTGATGGTAGTTTGATTGATAAATAGATTGCACTGTGCCCCTTGTTTTTCATGCAGGATATCATTGTGGGTAACCTCATTCAGATGAGGAAAAGATCTGGGATAGTATTTAGAAAATGTGTCCAAGTAGCTTGATATGAACTTTTAAGATAATTAAGAATGAATTAAGGATTATTTTTTAAAAGATAAACTAGACCCCATTTTGTGCCCATTCTCTGGAAACTATTTTATAGACTTAATTCAACTAAACAGATATTCATTATGCAAGGTGCTGGGAATATAAGAACAAAAACAGTCCCTACCATCATGGTGTGTTATGTGAATGTAGGGGAAGGACCAGATTGGATTCAGTCCCAGAACTTTGGGTATAGTATATCCACAGAGACTGCCCATACTGGAGCATTATTTCAGCTGGCTTCAGTGCCAAAATGGCCCGGATAGGTTGGGATTACAAAAGAGTCACAATATACAAGAGCAGCACAAGGAAACTGAAGGAGACAGAGAAGGGGGAAATGCCATACTTGTTGTATTGTGCTTGTTGATGTGATATATTTGACTAATAAATGTTTATTTACCATGATTGTCCATTCTAATTAAACTGCTTGTTTAGTCACTAATTTGAAATAGAATTGAATATTAATAGCATGAATATTCCAGAGAACAGAAGGGACATAAATCTATGATTGATGAATAGTCATAAATATAGACCCTGCATTGCAGCAATCTGACACATGTAGTGCCTCAAGCCTGAGATAGTGTTTGGGGACCCATGTGCCAAGAGATAACAAGTTTATTAAATACATAGAATCGTCCTATCACATATAAAGAACAGGATACCTGTTACCTAAAGAAGTATCATTTGTACTTAAGAAGGAAAAGTTTGGGGATAATAGTTGGACCTGTTTAAATTCACACAGAAGAAATCTATCTCAGAGGCCATGAAGTGTATAAAGTATTTAAACTGGTTTTCAAAATAACTCAGAGGGAAATAGTCCAAAAGAAAGAAAAATGTCATCAAAGTTACTTTTGCTCCCTGCCCCAAATCAAATAGCAACATCAGCAACTATCCACCCATATGGCTACTTTCTTATCTGTATAAAGTATATATTGAGGGAATCTTCGATGAAAACATGGCAATAAAGGGTTTTGGCAGATGCTTTCTATAGAAGAATGAATCTTTACAAATGAATGAGCATGGAAAATATAAGATCCCATTTCTATTTTCTAACTTAGGACAACAACAAAATTCAGCCTTTTCAAATAAGACATACTCCATATATATGAATACATATGATCCTAAATATATACATATATTCAATAAGATCCTATGGTATGATATGAGAACTGAGATAACATGGTATAATATTCTATTGAATATTAACATCAAGAAAGAGATAAAAATGTCTACTAAAGGTGTCTTCTAGTGTCACAGAAGCTACACTGAGTTCAATCTGAACATGGCAAGGTTCTCCAGAGGATCCTATTTACACAAAAATATTGTAATATTTTCAGTGATCCATGAATCTTAAAAAACTTTCTTAATGTCTTCCTTTTTTATTTTGGAGAGATTGGACTACCCACAACAGAAAAACAAAATTATTAAAAATAAATTTGACTTATTGTATCAGACAATTAGATAGCTCATTCATTTATGTTCTATTTGTATTTACAAATTGTATATATTCTATAACAATTTTGTAAACTATATTGCATAGAGGCATTATATATTTATTTAGAGTAAAAACTAAAGATGAACAGTGAACTAGATAGGCTTAGAAATAAATAGGAAGGAAAGATGGGGCTGAATTCCATTTTGGAAACTGTACAGTGGCACAGTGATGTTGTTTAGCTGCAAATCTTGGAATATCAGTATCTTAAAGGAATCACATTACAGGTAACTCAAAGGAAAATGGAAAGACATATTAAGTCTAACATGTACAAATTAATAAGCTCATTATCTTATTCTTCAAACCCTTCTCTCCTCTGAACTTGTTTATAATTGTCTAGGCTCAGTCTCACAACCTAAGCATCATCACTGACTCCTCCCTAACTCTCATCTGACATTCTATGTCTTGCCAAGGTCAGTTGATTTAACCTTTATAATATCTCTTGTATATGCCTCCTTCTCTCCCTTGACACTGCTACCATACTGGTGTAGACCCTTCTGAGCTCACGTTGTACTATTGCAAAAGCCTACTAGTTGGTCTCCCAGCCTCAACTATCATCCACACTCTAATCCATCTTCTAATCAGCTCTTAATCCTTCCTATTGCACAGATATAACTTGATCGTCCTCCTCCTACCCTCTCTACATTGAATAAATTTTAGCTGCCTTCATCACCTCTAATATCAAAAATAAAATCTGTTGGCATCCAAAACCATTCACAGCTTGGTACTCTACTGCCTTTCAAGTCTTCAGATATCTTATTCCCTCTGAGATCCACTGACATTTGCTTCTTTGGATAAGATATTCTATCTCTAGACTCCATGTACTTTCACTGACTGTCCCTCATGCCTGAAATTCTCTGAATTCTAATCTCTACCTTCTAGAATACTTTCTTCAAATCCCATCTAAAATCTCATCTTCAGTGAGAAACTTTCCCTGATCCTCTTTAATGCTAGTAACTTTTTTCTGTTGATTATCTAATACATTCTGTATATATATGCTTATACATAATTAAGTATTATGTATATGTTCTAAGATAATAAATATATTTTATTTATGCCCCTTTGTACATAATCATTTTCATATTCTCTCTCCCATTAGACTGTGAGCTCCTTGAGAGCAGAGATCATCTTTTGTCTTGGTCTGTATCTTTGATACTTAGCACAGTTCTTGGTAGGTACATCATAAATGTTTATTGACTGTCTAACTGACTGAACTACTATCAATGGCTTGTTCATAAAAAGTTGCTCCAAAAACACAATCCAGATAAAATACCACTGGGAAGGTTTTTTGGCTGGTCACAAAATGAGAATGAAAAACAAAAGACTTATAGCTTCAGTGTTTACTTGGTCCCCTGAAACATTACAGAAACTAGTGGAAGGTCTGAAGTGTATTGGGTTCACCCACTATTGAAGATGGAAAAACAACTCAGAAAAAAGCACACTATGTGATACTGTGCATAATTTGTGACCTAAAAGATGAGAAACTGGGAAAAGTAAATATCCATACTCATAAGTTTACCAATCCATTTAAGTGCTCTCCTGTCTAATTAGCTTTTTTTTCAAATGGCTGACTGCCAGATAAGAAGGTCCCTGGAACCCACAACAAAAAAAGAAAGGCCAGCTCAGGCTTACAAAAATGGCAAAAGCAGTTTATTCAGCCAACAGAGATTTGGTCTTATGTAATTGCTCCGACATAAGGTATTTTGTGAGCAACAGTGTCCTCAACCCTCCATCCACTATTCTCCCTGACAGCTAAATCCAAACTCTTTTTATTTCTTACATGAAATTTATTTATTATAGGAAAATCTTGAATTTTTAAGACTTTGGGTGGCTTTCCACTTATGGTAGTTTTTGAGAAATTCTGCAAGGATGCTCTGCTGCATAAAGAATGGGGTGGAAATTGGGCAGAGTTCATAGGATTATAAATCTACAGCTAAAAGGAAAACCAAAGGTCAGCTAGTCTGATCCTTTCATTTTACAGTTGAAAAAAACTGAGGCCCAGAGGAGTTACACAGGCAATGAGAATGAAAAGCAGAATTTTAATCTAGACCACCTAACTCCAGAGCCAGGCCCTATTGCATTGTACCACATGGAGGTTTTGGTGCTATTGATCAAACTAAAGGAAAGAATAGACAGCCTAGGACAGCTGAAAGAATTTACAGAATCATCTCATTCTCATTCTTGTGCAAAGGATTCCTCAATACCAACACGAAGAGGGAGAGTGCAAAATTTGTGTCAGTCAAATGTCCACAGACAGACAAATAATACCATTCATTTCAGAAAGAAATAACAGAACTGAAATAACACAATACAATTCTCCCAGGTAAAAGATCTGAAGAATTTCAAACCTTGTTATGACAAAGAAACTTCTTTTGGGAGGAGAATTCATATAGCTGCATGTGAAGAACTGTTGCTTTTTTCCAAAAGTTAATAAAGCTTTACATAAGTGAAATGACATCCAGCAAGCTCTCAGTGCTGAATTACAAGAAAGGTGAAATATAATTTTCTTTGAATTAATTTTACATCTTAATTTTTTGGGGAAAATTGGTTCTTTGAAACTTTACATACAGTAGGTACTCCTTCTACTAATAAACTACTAATCTGATTAAAGTATAGAAAAATGAACACTGATTCTTGAGACAGCAGATCTGAGTTCAAGTCCTTTCTCTCTGATGTTTAATACATCTGTGATCTTGGGAAAGTCACTTACTCTCCCTAGGAGTGTTTCCTCATTTGCAAAATGGGAAGTTTATGTTGGATGTCTTCTGAGGTCATTTCTAGCTCTAGATCTATAATCCAGTATGCTATATTTTCCTACACTGTGTTTGTAACACATTGGAAGAGTTAAAAGGAATGAAATAACTAAAGCAAAGTAAATATTAACATTTTATTGGACTTTGTTCGAGAAAGGAAAAAATCTTAATAAGTGAAATGTTCTCCTTGCAGCCCAATTTGGAACTGCTTTATGTGAAACTTTTCTTCCTCTTTAGGGAGGTGGGGAAAATTTAAAGGAAGATAAATTCTACAGTACTTCAGGAATCCTTTTTTTTCTAGAAGGAAAGAAATTAATTCAATTATCATTTGTAACTGTGGTCTGTTAAGGAAAAGAGTACTTAACATGATTTTAAAATTCCATCATTCTTTTGCAAAGATAAAATATAATTGATCAACCTTAATATTTTTTCAATATGAAAATAATTTTAGCTCACTCTCAGCTCATATCCCTTGGATATATTTCCTATTTAATCAAGTTTGGATCCATTATTGTCTGTTTGATGTGACCTTGGGCTGATTCTTCCTCAGCGACCTACTCTCCATGCTCCTTAATCGCATCTGTTACTAGTATAACACCTCCCGCCAAGTCTCTGGGCCACAGATCAAAAGCAAAAATACAGGTCACATCCTGAAGATTTGCCCATTACAGCTCTAGTACTAATAACAATAAATAACCAGTCAGTGAAACCAACCACTTACAAGACAACTGATGAGCAACTGATCAGGACACAAGTTGTTATTATTATTGAGGTAAATTAATTCTTATTGCCAGTGAAAGGATAATATTTAACTATATTCCAAAGAGCTAGATTTGTAATGACCTAGAATTATGACCTGATACTCTCTCTTTTTTGGTGGGGCTATAGCTCTGTCACTAGGACAACAGAATCCATATCTCACTGTTTTCCTCTACAAAAGGGACAAAGTACAGAGAATTTCTCAGATCAGCTACTAAGACACACTTTGATTAAGGATGAATAAAACCATATATCTTGCCATATATGTTATAATTTTATGTACTTTGTTGTTCAGGATGTATTATTAAACATCTCAAATAGACCATGAATGTTCCCACTAAGAGTATGTCAAATATTCAAGTATATTCTTACAATTATGTAGGATCTTTCAATCCTTAACTTTTTGGAATTATGCCCCCAAAATTAATAGTCTGTGCATGCCCTTTGATCCAGAGATGTCATTACTATCCCTATGTCCCAAAGAGAACAAAGAAAGAGAAAAAAGTTACTATATATAGAAAAAAAACATTTATAGTAATCCATAAAAACTGGAAATGAAGGAGATATATTTATTTTTTAATTTTTTGCTAGTAGGTAGAAGAAAGTGGGAAGGATAGAAAGTGTTTGATGACTGAAAAAACAAAAGTGATGACTTTGTTTCATCACTTGAGTGGCATTTCTTTTTTAATTTAAAGATATTTTATTTCCCCTGTTACATGTAATAATAATTTTCAATATATATTTTCCAAAATTGTAAGATCCAAACTATAATCTTCCCTCCCTCCATGCTTGGAGATGGTAAGTAATTTGATCTGGCCATACATGTATTAACATGCAAAACATACTTTCATATTGATCATTGTTGTAAAAGCACACTCATCCATAACCCAAATGCCCAAATAATACCATGAATGCACTGATGTGATCCACATCTGACTCCAGCAGTTCTTTCTCTGGAGGTGGGTAGTATTCCCTGGGATAAGCCTTTCAGATTTGTCCCAGATCATTGCATTGCTGAGAGCAGCCAAGCTTTCCCAATTGATCATCCAATAATGAGTAGCATTTCTTTGATTTGTAAATGAGCTGAATGAAAACCTTTCCATTTGGGTCCTTGATATAGTCTGGATCCCTTTTACCTTTTCACAAGAAGGAACATGTTGGTTGTTCAGTAAGTAGTAGGTGATCTAGAAGACACTCTTGTCATATATATATACATATATATATATAATAGGACAGATGTTCGATAGTCATTTGTTGCATTGTTTGCTTTAAGAACTACAAATTTGGCCATTTCAACAATTCCACCTCCCCATCCCCTCAATCCCCCTCAAACATTTCATTACTACTGGTATTCTGACCAGTAATATTTAACTGAGTCTTTTTCATATTCTTGGTAAATCACTTCAGAGAGGGTTATTCATAACTTATAATTAGATGACTCAATTTTTTTGTATTGCCAATTTGTAATAGACTGGTTGCATCTTAGCTGTTGCCAGGTGACAACATCACTTCTAATTCAATGGGGTTACCATAGAAACACAGCTGGATTCCTGGACAACTAAAACCATTTACAATATTGCATATCTCATTTACAAAGTTTATCTGCCCAAATGTTAGGTACTTGAAACAAGTGCCTTGGGCATAAGGAAGATATGGCAAACTATCCTTTTCCTTATATTTAATGCATTTTCTTATGTATATATAGACACTAATTATACTGGTTTGGTGTTTTATTCAGTCACATCCAGCTCTTCATGACCCCATTTGGGGTTTTCTTGGCAAAGATACTGGAGTGGTTGGCCATTTCCTTTTCCAACTCATTTATAGATGAGGAAACTGAAGCAAATAGTGTTAAGTGATTTGTCCAGGATCATACAACTAGTCAAGTGTCTGCAGTTGGATGTGAACTCAAGAAGATGAGTCTTCCTAATCCCAGGCCCAGCATTCTATCCATTAAGCCATCTAGCTGCCCCCAAAATTATATTGGTTTTAATTAACTGAAAGCATGTTTCAAAATCATGGCATTGTAACCAAATGTTGCTAAAAAACCTAGTGTACAAAAAGGAACCTCTCACTTATAGTATATTAGAACTAGAAAAGTTCTTGGAGATTCATTCTACAGAAGAGAAAACTCAGAGTTGGCAAGGCCAGCTTATTTGTTTCAGGTTACACAGCCAACCAGTTACAGATCAAAGATTAGAACCCAGAACATCTATACCATGATCCAGATATTCAATTCTCTAAACTCTATTTTCCTCTGTGCATCATTAATTAATTTTTGTTGGGTTTTTAAAAATTGCTTATATAAAACAAATAAATATCCAAGACATTCTGTATTGTAAAAAAATAGCAAGGCTTGGTATTATACAAAGTTAGGATGTTTTATAGAAAGTAGTGCCTAGAAGGCAGCTATGTGGCCCAATGGATACAGTCCTGGGCCTACATATATATAAAAAACTCATCTTCCTGAGTTCAAATTTGGCCTCAGACACTTACTAGCTCTGTGTCCTTGGGAAATTCAATTAACCTTGTTCTCTTTAGTTTTCTCAATTGTAAAATGGAATAAAATGTAAAATCTGGAGAAGAAAGTCACAAACCACTC
Source organism: Gracilinanus agilis (assembly GCF_016433145.1). Classification (NCBI taxonomy): domain Eukaryota; kingdom Metazoa; phylum Chordata; class Mammalia; order Didelphimorphia; family Didelphidae; genus Gracilinanus; species Gracilinanus agilis. Next base: position 407,053,727 of record NC_058133.1, on the reverse strand, counting down.
TAATATCTTTTCCAAGAAAACTCCAAATGGAATCATGAAAAGTTAGAAACAACTAAAAAATAACAAAACCCTAGTATTCACTTTTATTTCTCTTGTATCATTTCTGAATATACTTTAATACATCAAAAGATTCATGGTTTTAGTCAATATTGTTTGTCCCTTTACAACAACTTAGTAATAGTGTCTTAGTAGTCTGTTTTGTGTATTGCTATGGTCAAAAATTCATTACTCTATATCCAGCATTTTGGCAATAAGTCTCTCTTTGCATACTTAGGCTAGCCTGGTCCATGAATGATAAACATATAGGCTGACCAAAGTCTGTGCCTAAAACCTTTCTAGTCTTTTAGGGTCTGAAAGACCTTGAACCCTGGAGGTATAGCTTTCTAGTACCCAGGGCCACCAGTGAGACATTAGAGGATTAATTTATTGGAGGAATTCTCTATCAATCACCCTAAAGAGCATATTTACTATCATTCCCCTCATTGGATCTATTCAATGGTACCCAATTGCCTATAGAAGAAAATCCAAACTCTCTTTGTGACCTCATTACCTCCTATAAGTTTCTCAGTCTTCATCTTCAATGTCTCTTTGATACTGTCATTTACTTTCTTCTCATTGATACCCTCTTTTCTCTAGGTTTTGGGGGTTCTACTTTCTCTAGATTCTGACTATCCCACTTTAGAACCTTTTGCTGGGTTTTCAATGAGATTTATACCCACTAACCATGAGTGTCCTACAGTGTTCTAAACCAGCCCCTCTCCTTTTTTTACCTCTATACTCTTTTGCATAGTAATCTCTTCAAATCCTTGGTTTAAATGATCAACTCTATGTTTCTCTAATCTATTTCTCCAGTCTTAATCTCTCCAATGACCTCCAAAATCAACTCTTCAATTGCTGATGGAACATCTCAAATTGGCTGTCTCATAGACATTTTAAACTAAATATATCCAAAACTTAACTCATTATCTCCTCTACATTCCCCAACTCAAACTCAAACTAAGGATAACAACCTTAGATAGAGATGCAGTTGTTTGATTCTTCTAGTATACTGCTTTGTATTATATTAGATCTCTTTGTATTGACACTATAATTGTTGGTTTTCTTCTTATTCAGTCATTTTCACTCATGTCTATCTCTTCATGACTTCATTTGGTGTTTTCTTGGTAAAGTTACTGGTGTAGCTTGCCATTTCCTTCTCTAGCTCATTTGACAGTTGAAGAAACTGAGGTAAACTGGATTAAGTAACTTGCCCAGGGTCTCAGAGCTAGTAAGTGCCTGAGGCTAGATTTGAACTCTGGAAGTTATAGCTCAGTATCATTACTTTAGGGCAGCTGCATGGTACACTAGATACAGAGCCAGTCCTAAATTCAAGAAGACTCATATAGTTCTGTGTGTGTATGTATGTATATACATATATATATGTATATACATATATATTTATGGTCATCATTATTATTTTATACAAAGTTGCATATTGGTCTTTTTGCCAATTTTATTCACCAGATTTGTCTTTCTTCATAACATATATTCATTCAATGCACGTTTATTTAACAACCACAATGGGCTAAGTTCTTTGCTAGCCACTGGAGATTCAAAGACAAAAATCAACAATAGACCCTGCTGAAAGAGAGTTTAACATTCTATAGTGGCAGGCAAAAGATCATAATGCTTCCAATTATTATACCCTCTCTGAAAAAAATAAAGATTTCTCATCACTGAGAACATTCGAAAGACTATGCCTCAGCTTCTGAACCATTTCTTTTATGGAGAGTTTCTATAAAACATTGAAAACATCTGGTCAAATACAACTTTTTTTTTAGGAAATATCTTTTGTGGTGGTGTTCCTTACAATTCAAGACATATATATGCAGATGCTTTCACATTTTAAAAGAAATGAAATGGCTTCCACACTCTAATTGCTTGGTTAAAAAGTACCAAAGAGAGCAAAAGTTGACACTTTATGTGTGGTAGCTCAGAAAATCACTCTTGGGGAAATTGTAATTGGGTGATTTTCGGCTTGGGTCCAATTATTTAGACATTTCAGATCAGCTGAGAGAGTCCAAAGCCAGAAGCAATACTCTAATTAAATATCCACTTGTGGCTAGTTTATCTTCCCTTTCAAATTTGTCAGCATGGTATAGTGGATTGAGCATGAACTTGGAGTCTAGAGAAAATTTGGGTTTGGATCCAATGTCACACACCCTTAGTAGTTGTATGATCCAAAGCAAGTCATCTGATCTCTCCATCCCCTCCCCCAACCTTGGTCTCCTCATCTGTACAATGATTGTGTCCGTAACACTTACTTTCTAGGGCTGTTATAGGATCGAGTGAGAGAGGATACATAGATCATTTAGCAAACCTTAAGGCAATGTATAAAAGTCACATTATATGAGTCTAAAATTAGAGTAATACTGTGTACAAAAAGAATTACATATTCTGATGGGTATAAAATATTTTTAAAATATTTTAAACTTTGCAACACATTACTTCAGGTTCAATAGATTTTTACCTTTGGTCCATTTCTTTTATTTTTTTTAACCTTTACCTTCTGTCTTAAAATAGACACTAAGTATTGAATCTAAGACAGAAGATCATTAAGGACTAGGCAACTGGGATTAAGTGGCTTGCCCAGGTCATACAGTTAGGAAATGTCTGGCCATATTTGAACCCAGGACCTTTCAACTCCAGGTTTGGCTCTGTATCCACTGAGTTACCCAGCTACCCCATCTTTGGCCCATTTCTGATATAGAGAATTAACTTAAGTCAGAATACTTACATTCAACTTTCAGCCTTGATTCCTTATGGTAACTACTTTTTATGTCGATCCTTTATGTCTGATTCTTTGGGAACCTATTTGGAGTGTTAGCCTCCATAATGTCTCTGGGACTAAACCTTCAAATGAATTATGGGATTATAGATCTGTCAATAAAAGAGACCCTTTCCAGAAGTTGTCATGATGAGGAAACTGAGGTCCAAGGAGAATAATGACTTGCTCAATGTCACACTGGTTTCAGAGGCAGTTTTTACTGTTTCTTCCTTTCATCTTGCTTGCCATTTTTCTCAAATGGATTAATTAAACTTGCACTTCCTACTTCAAAGAACTGCAGCTTGAGGCTGCATAGAATCACGTAAATAAAGTTCTTTGAGATGGAAAAACCCAAGTTAAGGGAAATTCACATAATTTATAGAGAGTTGGTCTTGGACACAGAAAAACTTGAGTTCAAGTATTGCCCTTAACATATACTGGTTATATGACCCTAGATAAATCACTTAATCCCTTATCGACTCCCCCCAAGTCAATGAGCATTTAATTAAACCCTTACAATGTTCCAGGCACTGCTAAATCTAGGGATACTTCTCCACAGAAGAGGCAAATCCATGTTCCTTGCACTCAAGAAACTCATTGTCTGATGGAGGGAAGGAACCCTTCTGGACTCTTAACAGAAAGTGGAATTTGAGTTGAGACTTGAGGAAAGCCAGTGAAGATAAGAGTTAGAGATGAGGAAGGAGAATAGCCCAGACATTGGGAATAACCAGTACAAAAGCAGAGACAAGAGATGGAGTGTCATTTTAAGGAATAGAAAGAAGCAAATATTTTTGGATTTCAGAAGTCTCCATAATCTAGTAAAATTCAAAAACAGAAAGGTCAAAAGGGGCCAGATCGTGAAGATCTTTAAATGCCAAACATTGAACACCATATGGAAATCACTGGAATTTATTGAGTGAGGAGGAAGGGGTAACACTCTCAGACCTAAGCTTTAAAAATGTCACTTTTATGGTTTTGTTAGTGGGAAATGGTTTGAAATGTCAGTTAATCAGTTGACAAATGTTTATTAAGACCTTACTGGGTGTCAGACCAAGGCACTGCACTAGGATTGTCTTGCCTCAGTAAAAGTCCAGTTGAGATTAGAGAATATAAATGTGTAGTAGATACAGTCTAATCGCTATTTTGTGATTTCCTTAAGCTCCATTCAGCAGTACAAGAACAGAAGATGGGAGAGTGGTGTAATCCAGGGCTGGGATTTCCCAAGGCAGACATAGGACAAGGAAAAAGGGATTTGAGAATATATTGTACAGTGGAACTAATTCATTAAGAGGTAGAGACAGGCAACTAGGAGGCACAGTGGAGAGAGAGTTGAGCCTGGAGTCAGGAAGACATCCTTTTAAAAAAAACCCTTATCTTTTGTTTTAGAATTGGTACTAAGTATTAATTCCAAGGCAGAGGAGTGTTAAGGGCAAGGCAGTTGAGATTAAATGACTTACCCAGGATCACACAACTAGAAAATGTCTGAGCTAGATTTGCCCATCTCTTGGTCTGGACCTCTATCCACCTAGCTATCCTAAGATTCACTTTCCTGGGTTCAAATCTGTCCTCAGAAACTGACTAGCTATGGAACACTGGGCAAGCCATTTAACCCTGTTTGCCTTATTTTCATCATCTGTAAAATTAACTAAAGAAAGAAATGGCAAACCACTCCAGAATCTTTAGCAAAAAAAAAAAAAAAAAACCTAAATGGGGTCATGAAAAGTTGGTGAAGAGTGAGAAAAAATATCAACAAAAAGATCAGAAAGAGAGAAGAGTAATAGCTAGTACAAGGTGCAATGGTATGGAAAATTACAAAAGAACATAAGGAATATAGCATTAAATGGATGCACCAGCTCTACTCTGGTAGATGGACCTTCCTCATGGAGAGTTCCCTCTATTGATGATCTCATAGTTCCAGTTCAAAAAGCACATGGAAGCCATTTATTATAAACAGATCATGTCAAAAGGACAAGTTTTCATGTAAAATTAGTACAAATACACCCCAAATAATTTTTGTTAAGGCAGCATTGGAGTTATAGGCAAAGAAGTTTCAATAAGGTCATAGAAATCATTCTTTAAAAGCACTGAACCCATTTTCTTCAAAGGGGAGAAAATCAAGCTGACAGCTATTCATTTTCACAGAGGAGATAAGATAATCAGGCTAATTTGCAGTTTCAATGATGATATTTTTTATCTAGTTCAGTATAAGCAACAAGGTCCACTTGTTACATTAGATATGTTTGCCTTTTCTCTAATAAATATGCATCTGGATATCAAATCCAGCTAGCTAGCCTCCAGAAATGAGAACATTAAGCAACTCAGGAAGAAGCAATACATCTGAAATGTTGCATTGTTTGGGATGCTGACATTCTCCAACAGGGATACTGCCTTGCTTGTATCATAGTAGAGTCCAGATACTTTTACTTTCTCCACTTTGATTTATTTGAATGTTTTATTCAAAAAGTAACTAATTTATTTATGTCTGTTCTTTTGATGCTAACATTATTTGTCAGAACCTTACAAGCACATTACCCATTTATACATCATTTATGAGTTCTTAAACCTTCCTCAGGATGCCTCAGCCTTCAGAGTCTTTATGAACCCTTACAGGAATCACCACTATCTCCAAGGTTTTTGTTTGAAAATGAACCTCACAGAGAGGAAAGAGAGAAGCTGGTGCTCTTCTCAAGGATTAACTATGTAATTAAGAAAATATTTATCGACTACCTGCTGTGGACTCAGGAATCTTGTAAGGATTCCAGAAGGCATATAAGTACCATAATCCTGACCTCCAGGAAGCTTGCCATGTTGCCAAATGCCACGAACTCACTTTCCAAACAAAAAAAAAAGCTTCCAAAATTATTAAGATGCATGTGTGGTACCTAAATTTATAGCTTTTTTTAATGGGGCATTATAATCAATGAGGACACTGCTTCAGGGGCTTTCTCATCTTTTGGACCAGTGTCGTTCTTTACAGGTTTTTATCAATCCACCAAATTTTCACACCCAAACTTCTTAAAAGTCTATACATTTTTTAAAAAAGAGTTCTCCTTCCAAGACAATATTATCTAACCCAATAATTAGTTGAAGTGGGGGAATATTTATCTTGGAGAATACTGGGGGTGGAGGAGTGGGGGTGGAATGGACAAGCTGACTGTTCAAGTATTTGAAGAGTTATCATGTGGAAGGGAAATTGGGCTTGCTTTGTTTAGCTTCAGATAATTGCAAAAAAATAAATTTATATTTGATGCAAAGGAAAATTTCCTAACAATTAAGGCTGTCAAAAAGTGGAATAGCCTAACTGGGGGAGTGTGGTGGGGGAATCATTTTAAATGAGGGGAGTTTCCTCTGCTTTAGAGATGTTTGAGGAGAAGGTAAATGACCACTTGTCAAATATGCTATAGTAGGAATTTCTTTCTTTTATGGGTTGGACTAAATGGCCCCTGAACTCTCCCTTCAAATTCTTAGATCCTGTAATCTAAAACAATATTTTTAAAACAAATTTTACTTACATCATTCGTTTTTATGTCAACAAATTTTCCCCTGTATCTTCCCCAGGCATTACTTATAACAACTTTTTTATTTAAAAAAGTGAAAATATCAGCGAAACTAATCAATGCATTGAAAATCCCTCATGTTTTATATAATGTAACAAGAATTTATTAAATTCCTATTATATGCAAAGCACTAGCCTATTTGCAGAAGAGGCAAAGAAAGTGAAAATTTTCTGTTTTTGTTCAGCTATTCTGTACTCCAGCTAAAACCCCACCTTCTACAGAATGCCTTTTCTAACCCTCCTTAATTGTAGTTCTGATTTGCTCGTTATCTCCAATTTATGCTGTATACACCCAGTTTATACAGAGTTATTTAAATGTTATCTTCCCCAGTAGATTGTTAGCTCCTAGAAGGCAGGGACTGTCTTTTGTCTGCTTTTCTCCAGTCCTCACCACACATAATAAGCCTTTAATAATGTTGTTGGACTCACTGATAGCTCCTTCCTTTCTTCTAGATTTTATCCTCCAAGAACTGGGGAGGCTAAAGAAGTCAGTGATCCATGATAGAGAGCATTCATAGCTGGAGTGAAATACATTATTATGGGACCAAGACATTAAATAAGTCAAAGGACTAGGGCAAACAGTCAGGCAAGACTGAATGAACCTTTGTCCGGGATATGAAGTTTAATAACATACCTGTTGGTCTAAAGGGAACCATGAGAACTCTCTTTTCCAATCTTTATTTCCTAGGGGATTATAGGCAAGAATTCCAACTCATAACTCTTCTGGCTCCAAAACCAGACATTGAATCAAATGGACTACAATACATATGATAAATGCTTATTGAATTGAATTAAGTAAGTTCCCTTAAGTTTTAATGCATATAAAATGCTGGGGTGTTGAGTGGGAGGGGGAGGAGATTGAAATAGATTGGAAAGATGGTTTAAAGAAAAATTGGACCAGATGATGCTTATGGGCATAGGAGAGAAAGAGGAGCTTCTGAGACTATATGGGTTTTTGCTACTGTTTACATGTTGTAGTATTATAAACTATTAAGTATGAAGAGACACGCAATGTCATGGTTATGGCTTGTGAAGAGATGACTGGATCACAGCATCATAAATTGAAAATGAGAAGACACCTCAGAAGTCATCTAATCCAAGAGGGAGCATGGTATAATGGAAAGATTGCTAGAGTTGGAGACAGGAAGACTGAGGTTCATATCCTGCCTCAGACACTTACTAGCTTAGACAAGTCATTTGCCTCTTTGACCTCAGTTCCTCATCTTTAAAAAAAAGAGGTTGGACTTGAAAACTATCCCTTCTAACTCTATATAGATATGGCAGATAGATAGATAGATAGATAGATAGATAGATAGATAGATAGATAGATAGATAGATAGATAGAAAGATAGACAGAAAGATAGATAGATAGATAGATAGATAGATAGATAGATAGATAGATAGATAGATAGATAGACAGACAGATAGATAGATGATAGATGGATATATACATACATCTGTAGAGATACATATGTGTATGTGTGCATATGTGTGTATGTATATGCATAAGTATATACATATACATAAATTTGAGTTAACAAATGAGGAAACCAACCAAGAGAAGCTAAAAGACTTGCCCCAAATTATGAGGCAGAATTTGAACACAGATTCCAGAATCACTACCAGTCTGGTAGCCTATCCTTTCCTTGGTACTTATGGGACTTTCATTTCTGCATTTTGCTAGTTATCAAATGTCTTAGAGCTATTAGAAGGAAAGCTATATTGTATGTATGATATAGAGAGAGCGCCTTATGTCATATTGATGCTTGTGATGAAAAGTCAGAAGAAAACCTAGGACAGGAAATGTCAGGCACAAATGTAGCCCAAGATTCAGTGCTAATATGGGAGATATTATAGGCCACCAGAAATAGGTTTATGGCTGAACAGACAGGCTGCATCAACTATATTGAGAAATGACAGCCCCTTTTGGGAGGCAGACTAACTACCAAAGTAAAAAGAGGGAGACAGTTTTAGCCCCAAAGTGCAGGCAGATCATTCTATGGTCAGACCATGGACATTTTTGGATAATATTTTCAGTCTTCTGAGATTAGCCTTTCTCTATTTTCTTCTGTAGGTTAGTTATATTTTTACCCCTTTCCTTAGTTGCTGTAAGAGGATCAAAGATTTAGAGCTACATTCCTCTTATATTTCTACCACTATAAAATTTTACTTTTAACAACTGATACCCCCTTGTACTCTTACAGAATGGCCTCATTCTACACATGGCTATTGTTGCCACAGACCAAGCTGCACCCTTTATGTACACTCTCTGATTATCTTTAGCTGACCAAGAAATAAAAGATGACTTATTTTTAAAGGATTTGACTGAAAGCAATATGATGCAATGGAAAGAGTACTGGATTTTGAGTCAGAGAAACTTGGTTTCTATCTCAGCCTTACTTTGCTAACTATGTGACCATAGCCAAGTCAGTCTTCATGTCAAATAAGAAGGTTGTACTAGATGACCTCGAAGGTCCCCTCTGGCTCCTGTAATAACAACTATGGGAAAAGATTAAAGTACAACAAACCAATCACAGAAAGAGATGCCTCTTCCAATTATAAGGCTCCCAGCAAGTCACTTGAAACCTTTCTATCAGCTTTCTCTCTTATAGGCTTCTTCCTTTTGCCCCTGTTGACTCCCTGCTCTGAGGCTCTTAAATCAAAACCTCCAGTAACTCATCTTTATCTTATAATGTAAAAGTCAAGAATTTTACCTATTCTGTCAGGTATGAACCTAATAGCCCTTATTTAATCTTCTCATAAACTCTAAAGAATTATTTGATTTCTTTATCTGAAAATCACCTATTTATGCCCCTTGCCCATTTATCAATTGGAGAATGGCTTGATTTTTTATACAATTGATTTAGCTCCTTGTATATTTGAGTAATTAGACCTCTGCCAGAGTTTTTTCTTATAAAGATTTCTTCCCAGTTTGTTGTTTCCCTTCTGATTTTGGTTGCATTGTTTTTGTTTGTACAAAAACTTTTTAATTTAATATAATCAAAATTATTTATTTTACATTTTGTAATCTTTTCTAACTCTTGCTTGGTTTTTAAATTTTCCCTTTCCCATAGATCTGACAGGTATACTATTCTATGTTCACCTAATTTTCTTATAGTTTCCTTCTTTATATTCAAGTCATTCACCCATTCTGAATTTATCTTGGTGTAGGGTGTGAGATGTTGATCTAAACCTAATCTCTCCCATATTGTTTTCCAATTTTCCCAAAAGTTTTTGTCAAATAGTGGATTTTCGTCCCAAAAGACATGAGAAAGTGTTCTAAATCTCTAATAATTAGAGAAATGAAAATCAAAACAACTCTGAGGTACCACCCCACACCTAGCAGATTGGCTAAAATGATAGGTGAAAGTAATGAATGTTGGAGGGGATGTAGTAAAATTGGGACATTAATGCATTGCTGGTGGAGTTGTGAACTGATCCAACCATTCTGGATGGTAATTTGGAACTATGCCCAAAGAGCTCTAAAAGACTGCCTGCCCTTTAATCCAGCCATAGCATTGCTGGGTTTGTACCCCAAAGAGATCATAGATAAACAGACTTGTACAAAAATATTTAGAGCTGTGCTTTTTGTGGTGGCAAAAAACTGGAAAATGAGGGTATGCCCTTCTATTGGGGAATGGCTGAACAAACTGTGGTATATGCTGGTGATGGAATATTATTGCGCTGAAAGGAATAATGAACTGGAGGAATTCCATGTGAACTGGAAAGAGCTCCAGGAATTGATGCAGAGTGAAAGGAGCAGAGCCAGAAGAACATTGTACACAGAGACTGATATACTATGGTACAATCAAACATAACAGACTACTACACTAGCAGCAATGCAATGACCCAGGACAATTCTGAGGGATTTAGGGAAAGGAACACTACCCACATTCAGAGGAAGAACTGCAGGAGTGGAAACACAGAAGTAAAACAACCACTTGAACACATGGATTGATGTGGACATGGTCGAGGATGTAGACACTAAATGACCACACTAATGCAACTATCAATAATATGTAAATAAGTCTTGACTGATCACACAGGTTAAAACCAGTGGAAATGTGCGTTGGATATAGGGGAAGGGGTTGAAGGGGGTGAAGGGGAAAGTAAAAACAGGAATCATGTAACCATGGAAAATTTTTCTAAAAAAATAAAATATTTAAATATGAAAAAAAGATTTGATACATAATATTTTAGTTATAACTCTTATAACTAAAAATGGTAAGCAAGTGAACAGACAAAGCAGAATAATGCTCTGAAGCCATCAATAACACAATCATTTCTCTGCCTTTTAAAAAAAAATGTCTTCTCAGTATATTTATCTGAGGGGCAGTGCTGTATCCAATTCTCCTAGTAATTTGTCCCTCCTCAAAATATCCTCTGAAAACTGTTTCTATAAAAATCATATTATCCTTTCTCTTTACCCCAAATTATTTTTCTACCTCTTTCAGCAACTAAACTCTTCACATATGAAAAAGTATAGTACCTTATACTATAATGACCATAGTGTGGCCATAAAATGCCTCGTATGCACTTATTGGTTAAATATCTCATTTCTATTTCCCAACAAGTGGCTTGTCTTCCATTTGGAGCTATTATTCTCCTTTATCATAAATATTGGACACCATCATTAAGTCTAGACATAAATTGGTTTACTGACCCAATGTATTGGTGGCCACATCAATGGGTTTTTTTTTTAAATTTCCTCAAACAAAGATGTCTCCCAGTCATTATCCCTCACTTCAAAGAAATTTAACATCTTGTAGCTTATATAACAATTATTCATGAGATTATATATCTCTTTCACTTTCACACAATCACTTTCATACAAAATTCTATCTACAGGAGGGTAGATTTAGAGCTAAAGAGACTTTAGAAGTCATTTAGTTCAACTACTTAATTTCTTATCTAAGAAAACTGAGAGGGGATTGGCATCAAGTCCAAAGTCACATTGCTAGTAAGTAGCAGTATCATGATGGGAAATGCGGTCTTCCAACTCCAAATCCAGTATACTTTCTTATGCACTATGTTATCTGCTCACAGTTAAGCAAAGGGTCATTTCTTCATAAACTTCAATAGCGGTAAAATCAATAATTTTACTCCAATTCAGGTATAATTAACTCAGTAAATGGAGTACTTTATAATGCTCATAGATTTTCTAGGTCATTTGAGAGCCATCCATGGACTGGAGGTAATTATAACTGAGAACTCACTGAATTGTAAGATAAAGTATTTTTTTAAATCTGCTTCAGGACAATACAGTACAATACAGAGTTTCATCCCAGGACAACTCAAACTCAACTAAAATATGTGTAATGTGTAGGAGATTGTTCTTCACATAGAAAAAATATATGTTTCCATTCTTCATTTTGTTTAAAAGAACTGAGACTTTAATTATGTCACTGACAAAATCCATTATATATTGCCAACTGAAAGACCATGGCACATCACATTCAATTTTAACTTGTCATCTCAAATAAGAAATGTCCAAATACACAAAGGTCCATAGCCTTTTTTTGAAAAAAATGTTCTATGGAAATCTTTATCATTGAAATCTGTATTCCTATATAAGAACCTGACAGCTGGTATAAAAATACTATCAATTAGTGAACAAAAATTAGCTGTGATAGTATGAAGATTTGAAGAACTTTACAACAAAAGACATTCACCAAAAAAAGAAGTTTTTAGCATTCTTATTAAGAGGTTCTATGAAATTGAAATTATGGGGATTAGTGATTTTTTTATCCAAGTTTCTCATTCCTTACTTGAGCTTCCTATCCTTTCTTTGAAAATTTGTGAGGTTTTAAGGGGGGATGAGAGGAAATGAGAGAGAATAGAGAATGAACAAATCTGCACATATTGTCTCTCTCTCCTTTGGATATTTAATGCGATAGGACCTAGGAAAATGGCTCCTCCATCTTATTGATGAGGAAATTGAAGCTCAGAGAAATGATGACTTGTCCATAATCCTGCACCTACCAAGTGTCAGAGGTAGGATTTGAAACCAGGTCTTCCTGACTGTATTTTATTCACTATTACATACACATTGCCTCTTCAATCAGTCAATGAGAATTTATTAAGTGCCTGTTCTCCAGGTGAACAGTATAATTTTCTGGGTATGTTACTGTCTTACACACAAACCCCTAGATCCTAATAAAGGAAGACTTCCAGAAGAAATTTTCTAACAATGGAATGTTACTGAACAGCAGTAAGATAGGCTTATTCTGCAGAGCAGTTCTGGGGAACACAGTGACCATGAAGTAAACAATTAACTGTGTAAAAAGAATCCTTGATTGCAATCTCCAAAGCTATGATTTTTTGAGGGGGGGGTAGGTTTTGGTAAGCACAGTCTCTTTTAGTCCTCATTTTTCTTTCCTTAGAATACACTACTCCTGTAGTCGTTATTAAGAAACTTGGTCTAAGGTGACCAAACCCCAATCACAGCAAAGCAAAGACCTTTTATACTGCAGACAAGGAACTAGTATTGCATATTTGAACTTCTAAACAAATGGTTGCCATGGGAACAGAAAGTTTTCCCAGTTCAAAGAAGGATGTTATGGTACTACAGGTTTCTAAGGTGGCATGTTCATTGTTTGTGTTTTCAAAGCTGCAGCTTTATATGCATTTTTGTAATAATATCTCCATTAAAATTCTACAAATAGGGACAGGTACCTAAAAGAATAAAAAGTCTGAAAGCTCTTAGTGGGGAGAGAAAACAAGGACCACCACGTATCTGCTAGCATCCTCTTTGAGAATTAGAGAGGATTTTTTTAAAACATGACTTCAATATTAATGCATTTTCCTGCAGTTAAAATAGATCCATGAGAGGCAGGCAGCATGATATTGTAGACAGAGCCACTTGGCCTCAAAGTCAGTAGGCTCTAAGTTTAAGTTCATCCAAACTGTGTGGTCAGAGATAAGTCACTTAAGCTTCTCAGCACTTCTGGATAACCTGTTTTCATTGACTGTATTTATCTGTTAAAATAGGAAGGCTTTGGGTGGGGGGATAGAACTGCAGGTGCTGATAGTGATGTCAAAAATATGGAGAAAAGAAAGAAAAATTATCAAGAAAACATTAAAAATAAAGACAGATGAGAAGAGAAGTAATCAGAAGCAGACCATATTAGAACTACCATTGAATAAATTCAAATAAATTGTACATATATTTTTCACACATAGTGAATGTGATGAAGATTCATAATGCTATAAAGAGCATCCCTTTTGTGTTCTTTGTAGAAATAAATCTTAATCATAATAACTAGCAGTTACAAATTACTTTAAAGTTTATAAAACACTTTACATATATTACTTGACCCCTAAGCCTCCCTGAGTAGTAGGAATTATTATTATCCTCATTCTTCAGATGAGATACATAAGGCACACAGAACTTAAGTGGCTTGGTCAGTCACATAATAAGTATGTGATGTATTTTAAACTCAGGATTTCTTGGCTCCAAGTCCATCATTCTACAGTGATATCAACTGCCTGTCTTTGTTGGTATTTTTCAAGTTCATAATGATTTAAAAAAAACCCAGTACTCAACCCTAAAATGCATGATATTCTTTATCAAAAGTTTTACTAAATGTCTAGGTCAACTACACAAACAGCACTCTCCATATCTAAATGTTTAACAATATTGTCAGAAAAGAAATAAAGTTGTTTTTATGCTTTTTCTTGGTAAAACCATGCTGAGTCTTTGTAATCACTGTTTCTCCTTCTAAATGTTTACCAAATTTCTCTTTGATCATGCTTCCTAGAATTGTCCTGGGAATAAAGTCAGCCTCACTTGCCTATAGTTCATAGATTTGGTTCTCTTTCTTTTTTTAAGAATTGGGATATTTGCTATTTCCAACTTTGGAGTTTCTCTTCCATTTTCCATAATCTAGCCAAAGTTAGTGATAGTGACTTATTGACCCCATCTACCAGTTCAATGCTATCATTCATCTTGGCTAAATGATTTGAATTGAACAAGTGAAACTAGATGCTCAATAATTAGTCTTTATTTACCTTGAGTAATAGTTTTCAGCTAGTCCTATCTGTTCTGCCATTTTCAGTACAAGGTCATTCTCTTTGGCTAAGAAAAAAAAATGAGCACCTTTGCACAGTCTCTATTATTAGATATTATCATCCATTCCACCCCAAGAATCTCTTTTTTTATCTTCCTTTTTCTTCCTACTGTAGCTTTAAAAGAAAAAATATTTTTGTTCTTAGTCTCTCTCTCTAGCTTCAATTTATTGTGAGCTTTAGCACTCTCAACACTATTTTTACAGGATTATTCATCCTCTGTTACCTGGCCTTGCTTCCAATTTCTGTATATTTATTTTTTACAAATCTAAGTTGGATGGTGAGTTCTTAAAGCATCCACATCAGTCTCTTTAAATAAATACTATTTTTCTCTCTTAATGGAATTGTTTCCCTTTATGTCTCTAGAGATTCACTCTTGAGCATATTTCATTCCTCCTGAGCTGATTTCTTCTGTTCATTTTACTCCAGAAGGTCTTTCCTCTGTATCTACTTTCCCCCAAACTATAATGTATCTTGGACTATATGAACCTTTCCTCTCCTTTCTATCACAAACTAGTAAGGAATGGTCACTTTTCCCCAAAAGTCCCATCATTTCTACCTCAGCAACCTCCCTATTGTGGGAATCAGATCCATAACTGAATTTCTTCTTACTATTTCCTCCACTTTTTAAAAGATATCATCACCAAGGCAAGTCAAAAAGTTATTATCTATTCTTTTTTTTGGAAGGCAGCTCCAGAAAATTCCTGGATATATGAAGTCCCCATCACTGTAATACCACTTTAAAGTCCTTCAGAGAGTTATTTAAAGGACTGTTGTTTATGTACTCTTTCTAAGTTAACCAGGGACAGGACCTGCAAGGAATTGGATTTGGGCTGGGGACAACGGTCTATAAGTAAAAAAAAAATAGGGTCACATGAAGCCAAAGATTGACCATTACCAGAGAGCATCCAAGAAGTGCTGCTATGGGCCAGAACACTAATGGAACTGGGGCTGCTTGAATTAACCACCATATGGGACTATTGCAAGCTGAGACATTGTAGAGAAAATCTGGAGGAGTTGGAGTTAATGTTGCCTTTAGATAGACTGATCTGAGATCCATAAGCAAGCAATATATTACAATATTCTAGGATTCTGAGAGAGAGCTTGGTGAGACTGTAAAGAACTGCCTGATGGGTTGCTTTTATTTCCTTGTGGAATGCTTTTACTACCCTTTGAGCTAATTTTACCTGGGGTTACTGAATATGGTTGGTTTTGGGGGGGGAGCTATAAATCTTAACCCTTAGACTTTGAATAGTCCCTTGCACAATATGTGAAATACTAATAGGGAAAAAGAGCGACAGGAAGGATATGCATCCATAGTCCTAAAACAGGCTGACATTTGGGAATATCAACATCTAAAAGGGCAGAACCAGCTGTCATGGTTGCAGATCAGGAAAACGCTTGAGGAACTGAGCAGTTATATGCTTTTGATGTCATTCCAAAGCTATATTTTTCTGTTTGAGACATTTAACTCCATTGCCCAGTCTTAGTAACTAACCAGCAACAGTATTTGAAAGAACCAATCAGAGGGGATCAGTCTCAAAGAAAGCTATAAAATCTCATTTCTAGAGCAGACTAGGGAAGTCTTTTAGCCACTTGTTAGCCTATAATGCCTTGTCCTGAATCCCAATCACACAATATGTATACTAGCTTTAACTCCAAAGATAACTGAGCTAAAGTTTGGTCTGCCTACCCAGGAATTCATTAGGTGAAGAATATCAGAAATCTACCATCATCCCAATAACCTTTCCAATGCCATCTGGGTACCATGTTTCTTATTCTCCAGGAAGCTGATCTTGTACTATTCATAGGTTTCTAGCACCACACACGTAGTATATTTGGTTTACCATGTTCCCATTTATTAGAACCAGTAGAGAGGCAGGGTGGCATAGGAGATAGAGATCTAGCCTTGGAGTCAAGAAGATAAGGTCAAGTCTTGTTTGTAATACATAACTTACTATCTGGGTGAGGACCTTTTCACTTAATCTTCTAGTGCTCTACCCAATACTCTCACAGGCAGGCTGCTCATCTACATCAGTGGGAGGAACTACCACACTGGGAATTTTCCACATTGATAAAATCACAGGTTCAGACAGTTAAAAAAATTTAGTTAGGATATACAGTGGATAAAATAGAAGACTTGGAGTCTGGAAGACCTGAGTTCAAATGATATTTTAGATACTAGTTGGGTGACTCTGGACAAGTCATTTAACCTCTATGTACCTCAATTTCTTTATCTGTAAAATGGAGATAATAATGGCACCTATCTCACAAGGTTCCTGCAAAGGTCAAATGAATTAAAATATATAAAGCACTTTATGAACTTTAAGGTATTATGTAAATGCTAGCTTTACTATTAGTAGTATTATTATTAATCCACATATATGTGTTTTTCAAAGTATATATACATTCGTATATATTGTATGTATTTGCAATAAAAAAGTAAGCAGAAAAAATGATATACTGCTTTAAAACAGACAATTATAGAGTATAGGCATTATCATTCAGGAAAACCTCTGTTTTTTCTTTCTTAGTAGTCTCTCCAGGAGGGTCTTCACTCCCTAGTCAAGCCTCCATCCAGAGGCAATAAAAGGGCAGCAAAAGGACTTTCAATTTGGAGTCAAAAAACCTGTGGCTGAGACTTCAGGCAAGTCCCATAACCCTTCTGGGTCTCATTTTCCTCATCTGTAAAATATAGTTTATGCTAGATGACCTCTAACATCCTTTTTAGCTCTCATTCTCTGAGCCCATGATTCTCTTGTGTAGTACCTTCTTCTGTACCTCTTCTCTGGAGACCCTCTTCCCTCAGTCCCAGAGTTTTCTGTTCTAGTTTCTAATTGTCTATGTGTTTGGTGTCTTTAAATGAAGCCTGCCTGTGACCTCAAGGTTAGTGAACCAGACCTAATGAGGCAGGACTCCTACTCCTCAAAAACATCAAACACGGTTCTGTTCCTGGAGGTATCATAATACCAGAATCAAGTGTGCTGAAGGATTGGTCCCAAAGCCCTAAAACATGTGGCTTCCTTCCTGCATTGTTCTAAAGTTCATAATATTCAGCACCCCTGGATAGTATCTCTCTCCCCCCACCCCAAGTCTTACTTGGAAAGTGTTTGTTCCAGTCTCAGTGCTGAAAGGACCATCCCTAGTTTAGAAGGATCAGCCCTGCTCCTACGAAGGGAATTTCCAATTGGACTTTCCTAGAGCCCTTCCTTTGTTTTCCCTGTCTCCCAAACCCTTGGCTGTATCCAGTTAAGCCATTTTCCCTTGAAATCTTCTCTGGAAAAAAACAAAAAGAAAGAATGAAAAAAAGAAAGAAAGAAAGAAAAGAAATTTTCTCTGAAACACACCAGATAAAAAGACCTATTTATTTCATCACTGACTCATTCACCTAATTATTTTGTGAAGCCCCCAGGGATGTACTCTGACAATAGATAATAAAAGTCAAAACCAAAAGGGACCTTAAAGATCAGCTACTCTAACCCCATTCTTTAATATGAAATAAAACCAAAGCCACAAACCAGGGAAACGCAACCCTGAAATCTTTCTTCTAATATTTTGGCAATACTCTAGAAATATCTTGATAAACTAAAAAAAGTGGAGCCCTGAATCAGGGGAACCAGATTCCCCTTTTGGAACCTAACAGAATGAATGTGTTTGCAACATGACATCAAGTTCCAAAATGTGCCAACGTGCCTCATCTGCTCTGTGGTTGTAACACCTGCATCTGGTACAGAATCACAGCCAACCCCTAGAATGGCATAAGCCTTGCATAAGCCTATTCTTGGGAACACAGCAAGATAGGTCTTCAATTACCAGAGAAGTATTTGCTGAGACACTATTAATGATCTTATTTTTTAACCCTTGCCTTCTGCCTTAGAATGGATACTAAGGATTGGTTCTAAGGCAGAAGACCCTAAAGGGCTAGGCAATTGAGGTTAAGTGACTTGCCCAGGGTCACACAGCCAGGAGGTGTCTGAGGCTAGATCTGAACCTAGGATCTCCTGTCTGCAGGTTAGGCTCTCTATCCACTGAGCCACCCAGCTACCCCTTACTATCACTGATCTTTAAATTATCATGGAAAACATGTAACTAGGGGGAAATATTCAAAATAAAAATTAAAAAAAATTTAAAAATTATCATGGACAATGGGCAAACTCAAAGGACTGGAAGACAAAAAATTACCTCGATCTCTCATCTACTCTCTCTCTATTATCTGTATTGCTAGTTATTTATATAGAGAGACTTTCCCATTAGAATGTAAGTTCTCTCAGGGAAGGGACTATTTATCACCTTTCTTTTTATTCCCAACACTTTGCATAGTGCCTGACACATAGTAAGCACTTAATAATGCTTGATTGATAGATGGGTGTGCAGTGTGGCTTTGTCAAGAACAGATCATGACAGACTAATCTTATTTCCTTTTTTGAAAGTTACTAAATTGGTAGATCAGGGGAGTCCTCTAGAAATAACTTATCTGAATTTTACCAAAGCAGTTCATAAATCCTTACATCTTATTCCTTGGAAAAGGTGGAGAGATGAGGACTTTTTTTGTTTTTTAGTTTTGTCTGATTCTTTGTAACCTAATTTGGATGTTTTGGGTTTTTTTTAATTTTTATTTTTTTTAAAGCTACTAGAGTAGTTTGTCATTTTCTTCTCTATCCAATTTTTGTTTTTTATAGATGGGGAAACTGAGACAGAGTTAAGTGATTTGCTCACACAGCTAATGTCTGAAGTCAGATTTAAATTCACAAGGATGAATCTTCCTGACTCTCTGAGGATGTCATTTAACCTCAATTGCCTAATCCTTACCATTCTTCTGCCTTGGACAATACTTACTTAGTCATGATTTGCAAGGTAGCATGTTGGACTAAATCTAATAAGAAGTTAAATGGGAACATAGATTTTTACAGTTGAATTTTTTAAAAATCAGCTTCACAAGTATACAAAGGGGGAGGTTTTGGCTAGACAACAATTCATCTCAAAAAGCTATTGTGAGTTTTAGTGCATTGCAAATTCAATATGAGATTATCATGAGATAATGAAAAAGCTGATGTGATTGTAAGGAAAGCACAAGGGACATGATAGTCCCATTGGACTCTGCCCTCGTCAGACCTCACCTGGACTATTGGGTTCAGTTCTGGACACCCTATTTTTAAAGCATCGTTAAGCTGGAAAGTAACCACAGAGGAACACCAGCAAGGTGAAGGGCCAAGAAAACATGTCCCACAGGATCAGTTGCAGAAATGTGATAGTTAGCTTGAAGACAGATCTCAGGGGAGTGGGGATGATAGCTATCTTCAAGGATTTCAAAGCCTGTCACACAGAAGAATTGGACTTGTTCTTTGCCACAATGGGTGGACCTAGAAATAATTAGTATAAAATACAGAGAAGCAGATTTATACTCAATGTGAGGAGAAAAAAGGCATAAAAAGGAAAGCTAACTAAAAATGAAATGGATGTGGATTCCTTTTGAACAAGAGTATTTTAGAAACCAAGAAAAGGAGAGAAAAAACTATAGATAGCAAGAGGCCTTAATAAATAAACTCCAACATTCACTATTTTTATTAGAGATCAAGTATAGGTAGTTCCCAGTTTGCCAATGCTAGTAAGTCAATTGTTAATACTCTCAATGTATTTTGTCAGAAAAATGGTATTCAAGTTCCCCACTAGCCCAAATAAGCTCAGTTTACTCTTAATGGAGTTGAAATTGGAGAAGAAAGTTTAGTGCAGTAGACTTTCTTTGGGGTCAAGAGACTCAAGTTTGAATCCCAGCACTAATTCTTATTAGCTATATGAATGACTCTTTGCTTTAGCTTCTATTGGTCCTAGAAAATAGAACAAGAGACAGTTGGCAGAATTTGCAAAGAGACAAATTTAAGGTTAATGTAAAGAAAAAAGCTTCCTAACCACTAATTAGAACTAGCTCAAAATGTAATGACTCACCTTGAGAGATATTGGCGTTTCCCTCATTAGACACCTTCAAGCAAAGAGTGGGCAACCAAGGGGTGGTTATTTGATATAGAGAATTCTTAGTCAGGCATGGGTTTTCTTAGGTGCCTTCCAAACTGGACATTCTGTGACTCAATTGTCAACATGTCTACACATCAAAAATCTATAATTTATTGATATGAAAGCTACTATTTTGGGAACACTCTCCACCAATTTGTTTATAATTTGTCTTCATTTATAAATTGAGGATAAAACACAATGCATTTGGTTGCTCTGAGAAAGAGGTCTATATAATCTCTCAATAATAATAATAATAATAATAATAGGAAGAAGAAGATAAAGAAAGAAGATCTAAACTTCAGTATTATTATATATTATATAATTGTAACCTATTATTATGAAATTAACTTATTTACTTTTCTGGGTTGATCCCTTTAGTCTTGGATTCTCCTGTATTTTTTCTTTTATTCCTTCTCCTCTCCACAAACTTTCATCTATATTATGGGCTATATAACCTTTTATGGACAAATTTGGGTCTCATACTGTTTTTATCTCCAACATTGTTCTTATGAAAAAATATATTAAAAGGATGGGTGGTGAACATTTAGGAAAGGAACTGATGACCACATAGAGAAATGATTTGTAATAAAAGGATTTTCCCTTTTGACCCACTATTCAAAAATGAATGTTCTTGCCCCTGTGTAATATGCATAAGTAAACAATATGTGTAAACTTGGTATTCCAGAAGTTGACCATTAAAATGGAGACATTTTGCAAGGCTGGCATTTATAAGCCAGGGATTTCTCATGTCCTCCAAATGGGATGGAATCCAATTCATATATCAGTATGTTTTATTATACTTCAACATGGATATCAGATATGTGTGTATCAATGAATAAACATTTATTAAGCACCAACTATGTGCCAGGCACTGTGTTAAGCACTGGGTTTACAAAAAAAAAAGGTAGAAGACAATTCCTGCCCTCAAGGAGCTTATCATCTAAAGGGGCAGACAACATGAAACCAATATATACAAAGCAAGCTATAGTATTATTGTTGTACAGTTGTGTCTGACTCTTGGTGACCACCTTGTGAGTTTTCTTGGCAAAAATACTAGAGCAGTTTGCCATTTCCTTCTCTGGCTCATAGTATAGTGAGGAAACTAAGGCAAACAGGGTTAAGTGACTTCCCTGGGGGTCCTAAAGCTAGCATCAGAGGTCAGATTTGAATTCAGGTCTTCCTGACTTCAGATACAATGTTCTACCCACTGTACCACCTTGCTGACCCTGCCACCTATCTGTCCCATATACAGGATAGAAAGGGGGGGGGGGATGACAGAGGGAAGGCAATGGAATTAAATGAGGCTGAGGAAAGGCTCCTGTACAAGATGTTATTTTAGTTGAAACTTAAAGGAAGCCAGATACCAAATAAAGAATAGGTGAAAAAGAGAGAGAGAGAACAGGATATGCTGTGGTGATGACTATGAAATGGAATGGAGGGTCTGGGGCTCAACAAAATAAGCTAAAAGCTCAACTGTCAGAGTGGAGTCCAAAAGTTCCAGTTGAAGAGCTAGCCAGAGAGTATGACAGCCAGAGAGCAGACAGTGTAGTGTGTGTAGTAGTTGCCTCTCTTAAATATGGTGACTAACTGAATGCAGATCAAAACATACTATTATTCACTTTATTTATTTATAATAAAATTCACTTTATTTGTGTCATTATTTGGGAGGTTTGTTTCTATATGAGTATTCTCTCACAACTGTATGATCATACATGAATAACCCAGATAAAATTGCTTACCATTTCAGGGAGGGGTGAGAAAGGGAAGAGGGAGATGATTTGGATCTTATAATTTTGGAAAATATATGTTGAAAATTGTTATTACATGTAATTGGGAAAATAAAATATTTTTTAAAAAAAGAATGGTGACTAATCCAGTAATAAATGACTAAGGATAGTCAGCAGAATGCATAAATGGTATTAAGGTAAATCATCATTTAGGATAAAAACTGTGGTTCTTCTTTAGGTGGAAAGGAAGGTGGCACCTGGGTTATTAGCACACAGCAATTTAGCTCCATTTATCACAAATTTTCTGAGATGAGCGTCTTTGGGTATGTTGAGTGAATATTTGGGGGTTCTTTTTAAACTAAGAATTTTGATGGGCTCTTTTCTGAAAATTACTTGACACTGCACTCAGCAATTAAACTGAACTCCTAATTAGGTTTCTATAATAAAAAGGTCTCCTGAGAATCAAACATCGATTTCATTAAATCATACATTTAACCTGATTATGGGCTATCAGTCAGTGACTATCCATGGGAGCAGAGAAAAAAAAAATCTTATTATCTTGTTCAGGGCAGCCAAAGTTTGCTTTCACTCTTGGAGCCAGAAGATCCATCTATCATATATATTTTATACAAAATACAGATTTTATATAAAATTTTATATAAAATCTGTATTTTATATAGTTATATAAATTTGTTATATATTATATAAAATATATAAAATATATAAATACAACTTTATATAAAATACATATTTGCATATTGTACAAAATATGCAATACATAAATATAACTTTATATAAAATGCATATTTATATAACCTATATATTATTTATTCATTATTTATTTTTATATTTACTATATATTATTTGATAAATCTGTTATTTATATTATATAGCTTATATAATATATAAAATATATCATATAATATATATTTTATATATTTTATATATACATATAAGTGTGTGTATATCCGTATATATGTACATGTATGTATATTTGTATGTGTGTACAAATATCTATAATGAGCATGTGTATATACATGTATTTATGTGTGCATGTGCCTGTTTGTATCTACATAGATGTATGCATACATGCATATATTTGTTGTTGCTTGTCCTCCCTTTAGAAGAGTACCATTGATATGCGATCCCTTGACTCAGATGAGAATTAGATATAAGTGAGGCAAGTTCAATAATGTCATCAATCTCATTCTTTCTTCCAGTCAGGCCAGTGGTAAGACAAAAAGTCAAGAAACCTGGCAATGGGATACAGTGGATGACCTCAGCATCTTCCACGTCTGACCAAGCTCTTAAGCCCTCCCGTGCCCCTGCTTGAGCCACTTGCATGGCCACTGGAACAAACCGTTCTCATGTGCCCATTTCCCCCTGAGAAATCTTCATGTCCTTGGGGCAAATCTCACCCTATCTCCCTTAAGCTGATGCCATTGGCTCTCGAGCATCCACAGCCGTACAATTTGTACTAAAAAGGCCAATCTCTCCTTTTCCCCTTCATTTATGCCCTTTGCTGCAATAACTTCCCATGGGGTTAATGGGCCAGGGACTAAGATAGCCTCAGAAGCTCAGCCAGCTCCAGACCCAGTTTGCAAGCTTTCCCAGTCAACTCTAGCCTGAAAAAAGGTCCTGATTTTATGCATCTAGCTTTTGATTTCTCTCTCCCTAGATTGCTAGGGAAACTCAGAGGTCATTATGTCCAACCTGCTCCATTAACAGAAGAGGAACCCAAGGCTCTAAACGATAATTGTTCAAGGTTAGGTAGCTCTGTGATTTAAATTGGGTCCCTGACTCCTAGACCAATATCTTCCTAATAAATGTTGTTTATAAAAAGGATTACAAAAGTCTGAGTACAGTCTTGAGAGACTAATTCTTAAAATTACACTGGAATTTTTGGAACATTGCGCAGCACTTTGAAGATTGCAATACCATTTGCATATATTATTTTCATTTGCTCCTCATAACACTGACAAATAGTAGGTACTACAGGTATGATTTCTCCGTTTTAGAGGTGAGGAAACCGAGTCTCTGAGATATTAAGGGACTTGTTCCAGCTGCAGAATTTGATTTGTTCCTGATTTCACACTCAGCATTCTAACCATTATTGTTTAAACCCTTAATTTCTGTCTTGAACCAATACTAAGTATTGTAGTTGTACAATTTTGTATTTACAGTACAAAAATATTTACAATAATCTATTTTACAACACAAAGTATTGGTTCTAAGGAAGTACAGGAAGGACTAGGCATCCGGGGTTAGTCAACTTGCCCAGTGTCACACAGCTAGTAAGTATCAAATTCTTTGAACCCAGGACCTTCCATCTCCAGTCCTGGCACTCTATCCACTGATTCACCTAGCTATTCCACCACTACACCATTCTGCTTTTTTTTTTCTTTCCCCTATATCATGCTTCCCAAACTCACCAACTCAATATTCCCTGTGTCCCCTGAGGCTCCTCACAATGTGAGTACAACACACTTGTAATATTACTGTTTAAATGTATTATTACCAAGTTTCATCCAGGGTTTTTAATCCCAAGAGGAAAATGCTTTGAAAAAAAAATTCCATATTTCTTTTCTTCTTCCAGTTATCTTGTTCCAAAAAACATCATTTCCTCCATTGTCTAAAATTAACTTACAAAAATAAATCTTGTTACTTTTGTTGGCAATTATAATGAACATGGGACTGGTAAGGCTCTCTAAATGTCAGCTCATCCATTATCCCCAAGATATGAGAGGCAATAAATATGTGAGCCAAGGATCGATTAAGCTTCCACATTATAAGAGACATAAGAGAACATATACTTAAATAAAAAACATCTGCCAACAGACTTGTAACCCACCAATAGTTGTTGGTTTCTATATCTATAAAATGAGGATTATTGTTGTTTGGTCATTTTTCAGTCTTGCCTGACTCTTCATGATCCTCATTTGGGGTTTTCTTGGCAAAGATGTTGGGCATTTCCTTCTCCAATTCATTTTACAGATAAAGAAACTGAGGCAAACAGGGTTAAGTGGCTTGCCCAGGGACACATATCTAATAAATGTCTAAGGCTGGATTTGAACTCAGAAAAGGAGTCTTCTTAACTCTAAGCCCAGCACTCTACTCATTATATCACCTAGCTGTCCTCTAAGATGAGACTAATGATACAGCTATAGATATATACACTCACATGTGTATGTATAGATGTGTATATTTATATTTGTACATATAGCTATATACATATGTACCCAACTATACATATATACATGCATGTATGTATACACACATATATGTATATATGTATGTATATATACGCACCACCTACTTTAAAAGGGTATATAGGGGTTTTTTTTCTTGACTACCTCACTAGGATGTTGCATGGAAAACACTTTGAACAACTGTGAGCATTGTGAATGAATAATTATTCTATTTTCTTCAGTCCTTAAAACAGTGTCTTACCTATAGTAGATTTTTAACAAAATAGTAGTTTAATTGAATTTATTAAATTAAAGATAAAATATCACAAAGAGATGCTCAACTTAACAAATATCTAACAAAGACCAGGCTTTAGATATTCTTTATGCCTCCTTTCTCCTTTATTTGGATGGTATTTTCATTCTAGTGTTTCAATCTATTCTATTTTGTGTAATTCAAACCTTCTCCCTCTGTCCTATTCTTAGTGAATACCCCCTACATTTTTATTATTTCTCTGAGCGTCCCTATGCTAGAATAAAGAATATGTCAAATGACTGGAATCGGCCTCATCGGGTATTGCCTTTTTGTTCTTTATTCACTGAAATCCCATTTGAAACACAAATTCTGCCTGTGTTGTTGGAGGGTTTGAAATAGACAAATTCTACCCACCTTTGCCTCCCTAATAAGAGATGTCCCAGATCCTTAAAGCTTTTGGGGACAAGGTTAACTGCACTTTTGTAGGACAAATGGTCCCAGGTGGGTAATTTTCTATTCTTGACTTTCCCACTGTTACTTGGTATTCAGAGCATTTACAAAGTTCTGTCAAAATGTATGTTTGTGGCCATCCTGGAATTACTGAACTGTAAGAAGCATGTTTAAGTTTAAATTTAAATAGCTGGTTTTTCAAATTTTCTTATATACATATCCTCAGAGATTGCTGGAAATACAAAGATTAATCAATACAGTTCCTTTTCATATTAAAAGTTGCTCTAATTATCATTTGGGCAATGAAATAATTTTAAACTGAACATTAAAGTCCAGTCAAAATTCTACTTCAAAACAAATGATTGACATGGTTTTTCTTTTCCTTTTCTCTCCCCAGGGGAATGCCAACTTGATTTCTCAGTCAGGAAGAGGCAGAAGACAGTTCTTTGTCTTTAAAAAAATCACAAGAAACAGGAGAATTCATTCATTTTACTTGAGAAATGAGGGAAAAGGTCAAAAAAGACATCAAGTCTTTTAATTTATCAAAATCATTTTTTGCGTCATGGACCCCTTTGAAGTCTGTGCTCCTCAAATTTGTTTTTAAATGCTAAATGATGTAGGATTACAAATTTAAAAATTATATTGAGATAAGTATGAAATTTTATTCCTAACCTATTTCAGGCCCTCTGAAATCTACCCAGAACCCACAGATTAAAAACACCTGATCTAAGCATTTTAACTATTCCCATTAAATACATATATTTGGATTCCCAGTTCTGCTGCCATGGAGAAAAAATAGGAAAGGGGATGGATTCACTGGGTTTCTACAACAAATCTCAATCTCCTAGTCTTGCTAGTGCTATGTGAGTACCTCTAAGAGGCATACTTTGTAGGAAGAGTGCAAATAATATACTCAGTGGCTGTTTCTCTTCTTATTCTATTCCCTTTTCAGCTAATCTCAGCAGAGAGCTCCTTTTGAAGCAAAGGCAAAGAGAATGGAAGAAAAAAACAATCCTCAGGCAATACATTTGAAAGTGTTGAGAATTAAATTAAAAAGCTCAGCTTAACAGTTAGAAGTGAGTATGATACCTGGATTGCCTTCTCTTTCTCTTCAAGTCACTATAAATTGTCCAACTGGACATTTTCAAATCAACTTGTCAAAATAGTCCCAGATGGAGTAGATTCAAACATAGCCAGGTATTTCCTTTGAGAAGTCACTCCAGAGTGTTTATAGCTTTGCTGATTTTAACATAGCAGGAGAGAGCATCCTTGGTGTGAGGGGATGAAGGAAGGAGGGGACATTTGGGGTATTTATTGTCAGAGAACAAAAATGGATGAATCCATTAACTTCTCCATTTCCAAAATAACTTACTTTACCAAAATGCTGTATGATGAAAAATTTCAACTCCAAATGATAATTTTCTAGGAAATTGTAAACATAGACAATATGGAAATGGTGGTCAGTTACCTCATTGAACTATAAGTTATGCACACACACCACAGCTCTCAATATGGGATATGTTGCGAAGGCAAAGCCACAGGTGAACCAAATCGACACAGTAATCATGGGGAACAAAGGCACCATTGTCAGAGCTCCCAAAATCATTTTACAACATCCTAGGATGTCTGCAATTATATCCAGGGGGTACACTGAAATTGTCAAAAGATACTTAGAAAAAATAATTTGCTTCAATTTGCCATCATATTTTTAAATGAAATATCTTATATCAAAACAGAGTGTCACAGAATACAGATCACTGGGTTTTATGATTCAATTTACTGAGAGACAAAATAATGTAGTAGGGAGAGAACTTGGAGTTTATAGAGTTTGTAGTGTTTGTAGTTTCTAGAGATTGGGGTGCATATCCTGCCTCTGTGACTTAATAGCTGTGTAACCACAGGCAAGTTTTATACCTTCCCTAAACCTTTAAAATTGTGTTTGGAGTATCTACCTCACATGATTATGACAGTCAAATAAGACTCTGCATATAAATCGCTTTGTAACTCTTGAAATTTATAACATATTATTATTAGATGTGGTACAGAAAAAGGAAAAAAAGCACGGGATCAAAGGACCAGAGTTCAAATCCAATTATCTAGCTGTATGACCTTGAACAATTTGTTTAATCTTTCTTCATCTCTTCAGTTTCTTCGTCTATAAAATAAGGGAACTGGATGAGTTGCCTTCTACGCTTCCTTACAACTTTTGTTTTATTTCCATTCAATAAATATTTATTAAGTCCCTACAGTATTCAGAGAGAATTGTGCTAGGCATAGAACAAATTAGTTGATTTAATCCTTTTTGCCCATAGTCCTTACTAGTCTAAAAGGGAAAAATGAAATCATTTACATTTTACAAAGTGCATAAAGCATGCTTGGGGAAAAAGTAGGGAGACAAGTCTGAATGGACCAAATAGTTCTTGTCTTATTTCGTGACTTACAGCATTTAGCACAGTCTGACATATAGCAGGTATTTAATAAATGTTTATTGATTGATCGACTTATTATACCTGGTACATTTTAATGAGGGAATGAAGAATTTGTATTTTATCTTAGAAATAACAGAGCCATTGAAATTTATGGTGCTGAGAAATGACATAATCAGACCTGTGCTTTAAAAATATCAATTTGGCGGATCTGTAGACAACTTTTTAGAGACATGAGAGACTGGAGAACAAAAAGTAAAGCCAGATGAAATAATAATGGTCAGAGCAAAAAGGAAGTGGCTGTCTGAATTGAATAGGAGGGATGGGAGAGTTTTGTGGCTGTCGAGTTGACAAGACTAAGAAATTTTTATTAGACATGGAGGTTTAGGGAGAGGATGAAGACTAGAACAGAAGAAAGACTGAGTCAATGAACTATGATTGTGTGAAACTAATATAAGCATGGAGCACCCCAAATTTGGAAGCCTAGGCTGATCATCTCAATTCCCTTTATTCTCAGGCTAATTTCTTCTTAGGGTATAGAAAATTAAGGTAATTTCAGTTTAAAATACTTTCCTAGGGGAAAATCTTCCTGTAGGACTCCCTTCCATTTAGGTCTTCAAGGGTCCTCTACATCTTGTGGAAAAAATAGGGTGATATCTGTAATGGGGATGTTTTATTTTTCCTTTAATTATTCAAGACTCTTGCAATATTTGGTTAACAAAGTCTGCCTTAATATTAACCTTTCTGGATCAAAAGCTGTCCCCTGGGGTGTAAAAATTTATTTAGAACCTTAACACTCCTTAGGAAAGAAACCAGAAGAAAAATCTCAACCATCCCAGTTTTCTTGGCAATTTGCAAGTCCTTCTCAATCAGTCTATTGTTAATTCTTTAAATGTATTTTAATTCGTAAACTAACTTGATTTATCTATAGTTTGTTTGACAAAGTTCATTTGACTGGAAGACATATGAGATTATTACTGTTTGACTAAAGGATGTATGGGATTATGAATCTATCTTCTCTTTAACTTTTATGATCTAAGAGGCAGATACAAAGTTACAATATGTAAATAAATTATTTCTTTGCTACCCTGATGTAATTTTGACTGTAAAAAACCTTTTTAGTTTTCTACCATGTTAGAATTTAATAATAAAACCTAGGTTTTTACTTCCATAATTTCTGCATTGTGGTAAATATGTATTTGGCAGCAGTTACCCATCACATGAGGGCAGCTGGATGGTACTGTGTATAAGGATAAATGGGTAAGTGGATGAGATTCATCTTCCTGAGTTCAAATCTGACCTTAGACACTCACCAGCTATGTGAACCTAGGCCAGTGATTCCCAAAGTGGGTGCTACCGCCCCCTGGTGGGTGCTGCAGTGATCCAGGAGAGTGGTGATGGCCACAGGTACATTTATCTTTCCTATTAATTGCTATTACAATTTTAAAAAAATTAATTTCCAGGGGGCTAAGTAATATTTTTTATGGAAAGGGGGCAGTAGGCCAAAAAAGTTTGGGAACCACTGCCTCAGGCAAATAACTTAATCCTGTTAGCCTCAGTTTCCTCATTTATAAAATGAACTGGAAAAGGAAATGGAAGATCATTCTAGCAAACACCAAATGGGGTCATGAAAAGTCAGACGTGACTGAAAATGACTGAATAACAACAAAACTCATCATATGAACTCAGAGAGAAGATATATCTTCCCTAATATTTCTTTTATTCCAGACCTCCATCAGTGAATATATGATACAATTGCTAGAAAAGCATGTCTATGCTCATATATTTTTGCATGTTTTCAGTTGCTTATATTTGAGAACGTGGGTTAGCACAATATGAGGGGGGATAGACTGGCAAACTGAGAAAGCACCCTAGGTAGCCTCTCTCCTTCCAAATAGCCTTGGGTTACAATTCCAAGTTCATAGATGGTTCTTAGGGTGCTTTTTGGAAAATCTGTGGGTACTTGATCAAATCTGCAAGTAGACAAAGAACTAGATCTACTTTAGAAAGTTTAAAAAATGGGTCAAATCAATATTATTTCCTTTTCTGGCTACAGTCATAGAGGTCTTTTGTCTCCATGTTCACTTAGCTCCCTGAGAGAGAACATACTCCATTGTCATGATAATAAAGCTCGTTCAGATATTTTCTGTTCTCTTAAAAAAATACACTTTGTTTCAAAGATTTTCCCATCAGAATTTTAATAACGAAAATTCTGTCATTTCCACTAGTCTAACTGTTGCTTTCCACCTCTTGATTATTTCAGTAGTTAGCCATCTGATGTCCCCCTTCCTCAGCTACTTAAAATGCCTATGTATAATCAAGACAAGCAAATGAAGGAAAGCAGTAGATAATAAAGAGAACATCCAAAAGTATAATGCATAAGTCACTAAACTGAGCAAGGTCATAAAGTTATTGCCCTGTCACTAAAAATATGTGCTATCTAGGAAACAGAGCTGTAGGCAATGACCTAATTTTTAGTAAAATGTTTCATGAAGTCTTGGATGTGATTGAATATTCTAAAAGATATCCCACTCCACTCTGAACTTAAAGGTCAGAACAGCCACTAAAATAGGAGATGAGCTTTGTTTCAGGACAGGAAATTTGTTCCCAGGGTGGGAAATTTAAATAACAGCTGACAACTTTTGCAAGCTTAAATTGGAATCCCCTTTGTGACTTTAGGAAAGTATTTTATCATCTTTGTGCCTTGGTTTCCTCAGCTGTAAAATGAAGGTGTTGGGTTAGATGGCCTCTAAGGTTCTGGATATATGACTTTATGATTCCCTGTCATCTTTTCTCAAACTTTTTTGTCTCAGAACACCCTTTCTTTCTTAAAAATTATTAACCCCTCTCTAAGAGCTTTTATTTATATAAAATATATCTGCTAAAATGTATAATATTTAGAAATTAAAAGTTAGTATTATTAGGAAAATGTTTTCACTTCATGAACCTCTTGAAAGGGTTTCATGGAACCCTGGGCATATTAGGACTATGATTTGAAAACCACTGCTCTAAGAAAAAGAGCCAAAACAGAGTGGAGCACCAAGCTAGAGCCAGGCAGAGAGAGTTGATTGGGTGATGGTAAAAGTTGGGACAACCACAGGCTCTCACTAGGAAAGTAACTCAGTTGTCTAGCAAGATATTTCAGGAAAGCTGAGAAAAAGGACAAAGAATATAATAACCACCAATATCTAAACTCTGTCCAGGCAGTCAAATAGGGAAGGAAATCCAGTCCTATCCCAAAGAAGTGGTCTCTTGAATACCAAAAACTGTAGCCCTTTAGGGTCCACTTTGTAGTAGGTCCTGCCATATGAGGAAATGGGACAGTAAATTACTGGGCAGCTCAGGGACCTGAAGCAGCCAGGGAATCAGCAACCCATGATTGGTCCTCAGAGAGGGAGGAACAAAGAGGGAAGAGTGAGTAAACCCTCCACTATCTGCCTTCTTTCTAGCTTTGATTCATACCATTTCCTCTTACTTTTTCTGTCTTCTAGCCAAACTAGACTATTCACCATTCCTATACATCACACTTGCCTTCCTCTTTGCCTTTGTCCACACTGCTTACCTGTACTTGAAATCTAGCCCCAACCCTATTCATTTCCTCATTGTTATGCTCTCCACAAGGTCCAGCTCAAATGATGCCTCATCTCATCCCCAGATCTTTCCTGTATAGAGATAAGTCCCCTTTCTGATCTGATGATTTGTATTTCTTACTAGAATATTATCACCTTCTAATTACTATTATATATTTCTATATCTCTATATTATTCCCTCCTTATTATATTATAAGCTAATTGAGGACAGAAATTATGTCTCATTTATTTTTGTGCCTTTCCCAGTACCTGGCACAGGGAATTGAATGTAAAATAATTTTTTTCATTAGTATATACTTAAGCAAAGCTTGTTAAGTAGATGATTATATAATAAGTGGAATTTTTTCCTTTAAAATAAAAACTCTGGGGCTAATTGAGGCTATTTTGAACACCAAACAGCTGGGATTATGCAATATTTTTAAAGAAAAGCTTTCTTTCTGTTCAAGTAAATACAATATATCAAACTGGATTGTGGGCCCAGTACAGAAAACAAGCAAGACTTAAATATTTTTAAAGAAAAGCTTTCTTTCTGTTCAAGTAAATACAATATATCAAACTGGATTATGGGCCCAGTACAGAGTTGAGCACTAGGTAGAGCTTTGTCCTTCTTTGTATTCCTTTCCCTTACCACAAATCCCAATATACCATACTCACATAATAAAAACTTGTTAATGATGCTGGTGATTGTACTGTTTATGCAAACAAAAATTATTAAAAGACCTGGAGATTTATCCTTTTAAGTAGACTCTGCAATTCTTCTCAAATATTGCTTGTGGTCCTTTGTTGGCTTAGCAAACTTTTCCTTCATAGAAAATGGACCATATTAACTTCAGTTTGGGCTATATGAATGAATGATGATGATCAAGCATTTATTAAGTGCTTCCTATGTGTTCAGCATCATGTTAAACTCTGGGGACTCAAATACTAGCAAGGAAAATGGCTCCAACCTGCAAGGAACTTACATTCTAATGGAGGCAAGAGCTAGAAATGTTGGTGGAGGGCGATATTAAAAGTAGTATTAGATATTAAAAGTAGATATTAAAAGAGCAGGGAGTAGTGGGAAGTGGAGGAAGCCTCGTTCTTGAAAAGACAATGGAAAAGGTCACCTTATCAGAGTACAGAAACCCAGGCTCGGAGTTCAGGTGGATAGGTGGAATAAGGTTAAGAATGGTTTCATTGAGGAAAACATTTGATTTTTCACTTTTTTATATGGGTATTGGATGTGGGGTTTTGGTTTTTAAAAGATAATTACAAAAATGATTATTATGGAAATAGGTATTGAATGATAATACATGTATAACCCAATGGAATTCCTTGTTGGCTCTAGGAGGTGGGAGAGGGAAAAGGGAAGGAAAGTACATGAATCATGTAACCATGGAAAAATACTTAAATAAAATTTAAAAAAAGAATGGCTTCATTGGAGACACCCTGCTTTGGAAATGGGGAGAGGCTTGGTTCCAACCAAATAAGATGAAAACTCACAAAGTGCTATTTGATGTGTGACAAATTCTTGATGAATCTAAATTAATGAAATGTTATTATATCTCAAAGATGACTCTGCTGCCCATTTTAAATTCAATTAAATTCTATATAACTTGACTTAGTGTTAACTATGTCTAGAGCACAATGTTAGAAACAGAGTGAAATGCAAAGTTCATTGGAGACTCAATCTCCAAGTTTTCAATTCAGCTTTACTACCTGGGGCAATTAGAATGTCAGGGTGATCATAACAGAAAGGTGACTTGAACTGGAGACAGAAGATGCAACTTTAAAACCTAGCTCTCCCTGTGTGACCCTAAATGAGTCACTTCATAAACTCATGTTCCTCGTGTACATAGGGAGAAGGTTGGTCTAGATGACCTCCAATATCCCATCCATCCTTATATCTCTTCTCCAATGTACACTGAATACAGGTTTTAGCTGTGGTGGCACCCACATTCTCTTTCCCTGGAATGTTACAAAAAAGAGAACTCAGATTATTGTGGAAATAATCATTATTAGTATCATCAGAAGTATTAATAATACATTATGAAATTTATACTTTAACACCAAAGAACATCTGCCTTCAAAAAATAGAACGGGCATGTTAAGACAAACAAAATACAGGCAACACTGAGCTTGCCAAATTTTCTTTAGATTCCATTTTTATCTCCTGCTAACTGTGAAAACTCAGCAAATTGAGGTGAGCCAAACCCAATAGTGTTAAAAAATTTTGTCAGTATACACCCCTGTGCCTGGGGTACCATGGGCTTACTTCTGATTAAAACATTTTAATTGGTTATCTGCATATCTGCACCTTTCCTGTGTCATTCTTCTTACCAAAAAAGAGGGGCTTTGAAGTTGCTGCTAATCCACCTTATAAATTAACACATTTACAATGGGAGAGAAAAGAGATGAGCTGTTATCATTTTGACACTATCTTCATATCACTTCTTTAAAGCTAAAGCTGTAGCTTCAAGCAATTAACACCCAATAAGAACAATATATTCAACTAACACATCATTTTCATGTGTTGAGGAAGGAGGGGGTGGGTTTCATTTTGATGAGAAGATCAATTGGAAATAGTGTCTTGAACAATAATGCTTTTGGAACTGCAAGGATGCATCATGTATCAGTGTCTGAGGTCAAAGTAAGGCATTGCCAAATTTAATGGCCAGGGAATGGCCAAGATGAGCAGTCCCTCAAGGGCTTCAATTCAAGCTGATAAATTATTTCAAAATCTATTCTGAATGCCTCTCTCCTATTGAATTCAAAATTAGGATAACTACATTCCCTTGTTCCAGGGCTTTGCAAGCTAATGAGGGCCTTCTTAATTAGGAGTGAAGAGTCCTTTATGAGAAAGGAAATTTACTCATGGATATAGACTTAAGAGAAAACAGTTTGAATTTTTTTCAGGAGAACCAATAACAATACACTTCCAAGCAAGACACATTCAAAAGTCAATCCATGTTGAAGTAATGTCTATTGGTTTCATTAATATAATTGAGGCTCTATATTATGCCAAGGATGGTAGAATGTTAACATATATATATATATATACTAATGCCTTATAATCTCAAATTTTATAATAGGCATTATTTAGGCATTATATATTATATTATATATTATATATATGGCATTATTATAATAGCCAATAAAATATAATAAGCATAATATGTATATCATATGATACATATTATATATGTATATAATAGGCATAATATGCATATATTTTGCCTATTATAAAATTTTAGACTATAAGGCATTACTTAGGAGTTGTAGCCTCTATGGAAATATTTGTAAATCTGAGATTGCCTGCTTGTATATATAAGTAAAGTTTGTGCACTTCCCATGTTGTGGCACCATTGGGTCTCTTGCTTTACTGTAGAAATTAGATGACCCAGGATGGATGGGTTGGATGGGTTGAATTGGGTAGTTTCTGAAGTCCCTTTAACTGCTAATATTATGTAATTCTGCAAATGCCCTCCCAAGTCTTCTCAACTTGTCTAACTGTAAATCCTAACCACTTACTTATTCAAGGATTAGCTCAAGTTCTAACTCCTCTGGAAAAATCTTCCATGACCACTCAGGTACAGAATGAATGACCTGCTATGAGACATAGCATCATAAAATGCTGGAATTTAGAGATGACTTAATTCTCATTTTAAAGATGAGAAAACAGAGGTTCAGAGACCTAAAGGCTTGCCCAGGGTCATATGGTAAATAAGTAAGAGAGTCAGGATTTGAACCTCTATACTCTGCTCTAGTCAGAGCAAATCTAAGATGCTGCTATGCACCATTCTAGATGCCACATTTTAGCAAGAACAGTGATAATCAGAAAGCTTACAGAGGATAAGGGTGGTGAAGGGCTCCAACATCATGCCAAGGACCTCATCGCATATTGTCCAACCTGTTTTTGGAAGGAATCCCCACTATAAAATATGCAACAAGTGATCATACCATCTCAACCTGAAGACCTCCAAAGAGAAGAAACTCACCATCCCACTATTCTACTCTTAAACATCGCAAATTGTTAGGAAGGTTTTTTTTCCCTAATATTAAGCCTAATTTGGCACCTACTTGTGCATTCTGGAGATGAACAGAGCAAGTCTAATTCTTCTTTAATGATAACTACAATATCTCTCCAGAATCTTCACTTCTCCAGACTAAGCTTGTTTAACTTCTTCAACTGAACCTAAAAAGTTGTATATTCAAGGTCCTTCACCATCCTATTTCTACTTCTCTTGGCATCTTTCAGTGTCAGTGTCACTCTTATCTTCTGTCTCTACTATTATACTATGAACTCATTGAGAAAAGTGACTGATTTTTGCCTTTCTTTGTATCATCAGTACAACCTGGCATGTAGTAGGCATCTAATAAATGTTAATTGACTGAAAGAATGAATAATTCTGACACCCTGAAGAGAATGGAATACTACAGATGACCTCTGATAAGGAGAGAGTACACTAGGACTATACTCCATTTATTACTGAAAGCTACAAACCTTTTATTGCCACCCCAAAGTTTGTATTAGCTTTTGTGGCTACCATATCATGTCAGTGACACATCAAGCTTCTGTCTAATAAACATTCCCCTCTACTTCTCTTTTTCAGAATGACTGTTCCATAAACCTGCCTACCTCATCTTATACTTCTCAAGCTGATTTCTTCCAACAGTATACAATTTTATTTTTATTCCTATTAAATTTCATCTTGTTAGATTAAACCCTAAACTCAAAGTCAATATTCCTAAATACATTTGACAATCTAATGAAATCAATGGACCTCTTCCCAGAATAATGTTTCTAAGTAATCAAAAGAAATGTTAAGTTATCATTAGAGGTCAGTGAAAGTAAGATGTTACATTTTCCCATCCAAAGTTTTTGGATTCCTTAAGACCTAAGGGATTAAGGACCCCATATGAATCCCTGCTCTAAAACTCAATATCCCTTTGGATCATGACCCTATCATCCAGCATGTAAACTATCCCTCTTGGCTTTAAGTTATCTGAGAATTTGATAAGCATATCATCTATGCTTTTATCCAGATCCTTGATAAAAATGTCAAATAGCACCTAGCCACGCACATATCCCTGGAATTCTCCATAAGAGAATTCTTGCCACCTTAATATTGAAATATTCACAATTCTTCTTCAAGTCCAGTTATCCAAATGGTTCTGAACCCAATTGTATTTGTCTAATCTCTGTCTCCATCATTCATCATAACAACAGTATATTTTATTAAAAGCTTTGCTGAAATCTATAAGGGTTGGACTTGATGACTCTCTTGGTCATTCCAACTCTCAAGTCCTGTTATTTTGTGATTTTGTGAACCTAGTTCTCTTAAGTCCCATTTTCCTGTGGCATTTATATTCATTTACAACCTTGTATTCTTAGTAATTTTTCTACGTGTACACATATTATTTCCTCAAATGTTGGAAGCTCTTACATTTTACAAGTAAGGGGAACTTACGCTGAAGTGGAGGTAGCCTACTTATTAATTTCAACATATATCTTCTCCCATAGGAGATAGACACCTAAGCATGGAGTAGCAGATATTATACTTCTGACCTTAGATTAAGCAAGACTTGCTTTAAAAGCGTGATTCTGAGCTACATGCCCCTAGACAGGATTCTTAATTTCTAATATCTGTCTCTCATCTATAAAAAGAGATTGGACAAAGTTACCTCTAACAGCCATTGTAGCTCAAAAAAAATATAAGGATGAGTGGACCTTTCTGTAGTCTAGAAAAACAAGATAAAGGACCTAGGCTGGCCTTTTGTCTCTTTGCTTTTTCCCCTATTTAGAAGATAAATGAGTATTGCTGAGCAGGACTATGTTCTGGGTGGGTAAATGTGTGCACATATACACTCATATACTTTTCTCCACTCTGTAACTGGTAATGGTTGCCTAGGGGCAAAAAACAGAAATCCTCAAAATGGCCTTTTCCAAACTTAGAGATTGAGTTGGAAAACCCAGAACATAATAGAATTCCTGTAGAAACACATGGGCAGAGGCCAATGCTTTTTTACCTACTCAGCTCTAATGTCTAGTTTACAGACAATCTTTCTGAAAAGCATCCTTCTTGGAGAGGGAAGAGGATCATCTATATAGTTCCTGAATAGCATCTTTCTTGGAGAAAGAAGATTGTCCTTGTATTTTCTAAAAGAACAAAAGGAACTGTGACTTGGGAAAGTAAAAAGCCAAGATCTTTTCATTACCTTCTGTTTCAGTGAGTGATTGAGGCAGTGTAGGTCCAAAGAGAAAAAAAAAACACCTTTTGTTGTTCCATTGCCACAAAACATGATTACTTTTGTATAAATGGAAATTTCAAACCTTGGATTTCATTCCCAGTAAGTCCCTTAGTTTTCCCAAAATTCCCTTTAATCTCTCCTGTGCCTCCACGTTTGCATGGTCATGTTATTGTTTTATAGTTGACTGTAACTCCTCCATCTTTCTGTTTGGTTCCTGGGAGTGAGCTGGTTAGTACCTTTTAGTTAGTCTCTTTTGTTAGTTTATTATTAATAAAATATTTATAAACATATTTAGAATTTTACACATTAATTTTAAACATCACACTTTCCAAGGAGAATTTCTGGGCTTAGTGCTTTAAAGATTTTTGAATGTCTTTATGGGTTCCTTTCAATTCTTTGATTGTCTATATTTTTTCTGTGAAATAAAAGTTATCCCCCCTGATTTGTACTTTTATCATTCTGAGTATTTGTACAAAAGCTAAGAACTCTTACCTACATTTGGGAAACCTGAGAAGCAAATGATTAGGTGTATTTGGAGATTGTTCTAGTGTAAGCCAGGGCCCTTTGAGACAGAACAGAAAATTATTCCAATATGAACCCTGCCACGAATTTTGGAGGAAGTAGTTATGTTTTCTTTTCATCTTACCCTGCATTACCTATCAAAATGTCTAGAACAAGGCAATGTGGTGTAGTGGGAAAAGTCAGTTCTTAAGACAGAAGACATTTGTATTTTAATCTTGTCTCTGCCACTTATCCATGGTAGTTACCCAGTTAACATTTGATTAATTTGTGGAATAGCCACCTATGTTACAAACAAAATTAGGCAGCTAATTCTGGTCACTCACTTGTTTTCATATGACCTAGGAACTAAGAATGATTTTTATATTTTTAAGTAAATTTTTATTATATTTTAAAAAGGAAAAACTATTCTTAGTTCTGAGTTTTACGGGGGAAAGGGTGGCCAAGCAGACCATAGTTGATGACTCCCATTCTAAACAATTTTCCTTAATGAAACCTAAATATCAGCTAATATTTCTAATTAGGAGGTATCTAGGTCTAACCTGTCAACATTGTAATTCATGAGTTGACTCAGGGAAGAACAGAATATTGATAAGCCCATGGTTTTTGGAAGGGCTCAGAGAGAACTCTCACCATCTAAAGCACAGAGCTATTTCTGTAAAGATTAAATTAGTTATTGTGCAGTAGCTTGTTTGCAATAGATCCTTCTTCCACTCATGTATTCATCGGCATATCATTTTGTGTAGCTAAGCTGCCAACATTAATGTGGAAGGTGACCAAGGTCCTAGCTTCTCTAAATCCTCTTTTCACCTACACTCATGATAAGCGTCATAAAAAAATCTGCTAACTTGTCTGGAGGATTTCATGCTTTTTCACTCATGGGCTCATACTGAGGCACCCTGGGGGTTTGATTACATAGAATGAAACTTTGCTGCAGTTTCTTGATACGCTGATTGAGTCCGTATGCTCACAAATTCAAGGCCATTTGGTTGGCCTTGTTAATCTAATAGGAGGGCTCCTGATCTGCTGAGCTAAGGCACCTCACTTTGAACTTAGCCCCATGGGAAGATGTGCTGTAGCTCAGCTATAAAAGATTTGAGTTTTGAGATGACATAGCAGTCTTTTTATCGGTCCCTAGGAATGTGGTACTAAAGATATTTGGTGCCTGAGCCAAGAAAATAACCCCTACTCAGAAGGTTTCAAGAGGAACTAGGAAGGAAGAATTTCTATAACTTCTCTTCTTTTGGAGGAGGATATCACTTGGTACTCAGGAAAACTTTCCTTTGGACTACCAGAAGCTATGGTAGACAACAAACATGGCAGCAAGAACACACATTTTCTTGGAGCTGGATCTGAAGATTGGACCTCAAATCCACAACTTCTGTTTTATCTTTCTTTCCCTGAATCAAGGTGATTAAACATTCTAGTCCTGGGAGCCACTTCATGAACTGGAGAGTTTGAGGGTTCCAGAGTTCAATGATGATTATGAGGGGAAGGGGGGCTCCAGCAATTAAATACTTCTCTGAGGGAAAATCATACCATTGCCTTGACTTTCCAGAAGATCTGGACTTGAGAATTGTATAGGTAGGACAGGTCAGAAGAAAAAGTGATATACCTATTCATACATGTCACAAAATATTTCATACTTTCAGTATTTGTTAATGCAGGTTGTTAGAAAATGATAATAATCATTTTAATCATTTCATGGTAAAGTTAATAAATAGCTGACCTATGCCAGCTAGAAATTACTTTGTTGAGCAACCTTTTCTATAAGGGATCTTGTTAGTTCCAATTATGGAGAGATACAAGTCTAAACCTCATTTCAGAGATTTTTCCCTAGGACAATGGAGTTGGGGCACAATGAGCCAGAAAGCATGATAAAAGCCCTGAGTACCTTCAGAGGACTTCCTTGCCCCCATTCTCTGACCCATAGCCCCTTGAGAACTCTTGAGAAGGATACCCCCCATCCTAAGCCAGAGGTTACATATGGGGATTCAGGATGTTGCCATTTGGTAACAGAATCCTTTGACAATGCTGCTCTGCTCCTCTATGAAGCACTACATTTGTAGAAATCACCTTCTGTAATCAGTGCCCAGCTTCAGAATTCATAAACTCTTGTGCTCAAAGGGTAGATGCCAAAGTGAGAAACATATATGTCAAGATCACTCT
The DNA here is from genome assembly GCF_016433145.1 of Gracilinanus agilis. Taxonomy (NCBI): domain Eukaryota; kingdom Metazoa; phylum Chordata; class Mammalia; order Didelphimorphia; family Didelphidae; genus Gracilinanus; species Gracilinanus agilis. The sequence goes on along the minus strand of NC_058133.1, from coordinate 407,012,736 downwards.
TCAGTCACTCCATATTAAAGGAAAGAATAGTAAAAGCAGAAGATGAAGTATAGGCTTGAAATCTAGTCACTGTCTCCATATATTTGCATTACCATGTGTGTATAATTGTCATAAGTTGTTGGGGATGGAGGGAGAGAAATCCCCTTTTCTCTTTGCTCAAAGTCAAAAAGAGCCTTCCTGAGTCCTAAGTTATACACTCCACACATGGGAAGTTGTTTGACCTTAGTTCTTCTTATAACTTAATGAATGAGCATCACTTCCCGGTTCCATCAATAGCCATCTTCAACATATACAAGCAATTGAAGGCCAATAAGGAATTGTTGCGTCATCCCAAAGTGTAAATCCTTTAGCACTGAAGGGCAAATACATGCAACTCAATAGGAGAGATGGCACTAAAGAAGTGAGGAAGGGATGGAGGGAAGAGGCAGTAGTGAGGGATAGAAGGAGATTCTTGAAACCATTCCTTTGAACTTTTATGCATTTCCCCAGATATGTATATTTTTCTCCAAGTAATTACCACTTAAGATCAGTTTTAGCATACAAGTCTCATATCTCATAAGATAACAGAATGATAAAGTGATCTATTTTTCCTGGTAGATGAATATACCAAAGAAGCATGACTTCTTGTCTCCAGTATCTTACTATCTGGTTAATCTTCACTTTTTTGTCCAAATGATCTACTCTGGATGTCATTTTGACCTTGCCACAACCATCTGTTCCCTGACACTGCTAGAGAGATGGGAGGTGGAGGACTCGATAAGCTAAGGCAGAGAAAGCAGCTACATAGTATGAGAAGACAAATGCTGGGTGTGGGATCTAGCTCTGCTACATTAATAGTATGACCATGGAAAAATTGTGCAAGTTTTCTTAGCCTTGGTTCTATCATCAGTCAAATAGAGATGATGATACTAAGGAACTATTTTAATAAAAGTGATCTTTGCAAATTACAAAGCTATACAGAAATGAGAGTATTTATTATGCATGTGACTCTTAGAAATGAATTCAAGGAGGCTACATCAGGAGCCAATCCTTACTCCAACTGCTGCCCTAAAATCAAAGATATTTTAATTCAGTTAGATTTATACAAGTCTCACAAGTATGTGGAAATGCTTTACATCAAAGGTTAGTCCCCACTAGTGAATGCCTGTGTCCTTTCCCCTCAGTTGTCTCCACAGACCTGAACAAAAGAAACCAGTGATGATTCCCAGGTGCCCTTTCAGTAGGGAACACAGACGCATCACCTGAGAGCCCTTTAAGAGGACTAAACCCACACAGGGAGACATAATACACTTGCAGAAAGAAATTCCCATGGCCATCTCCCACACAACATGGGGACTTTTCCTCTGCTTCTTTCTTGTTCACAAAGTCACTCAGAATGAGACTCTGCAGCTGCAGAATGGTGGCAGCTAATTCAATTATCAGCAGTCCTCTGCAGCTGAGTTCCATGTTATATTCTCCACAAGCAGCCCCCACCCCTGTGGGTGGAACTGCCTACAAGCACACGTTGGGCTATCAAATTCTGAGCACTGGCACATACTCCCTCTTAAACTGTACCAACCTACCAACTGCTTATTGCTAAAAGGCTGAAGAGAATAGTGGAATAAGCATATGAGAGAATTATTCAGCAAATTTGCCTAGGAGACTTGGAGGATGGGGAACTGGGATAAGGAACCAAGAGATCTTGGATAAGCTAAAGGATAGTGAGAAGCACATATTATTCCCAGTTCTATCAGTGACACACTAGGAAATTATAGGTTTTCTTATATGACTAGGTTCCCATCAATAAAAAGGAGAAAGTTTCATTCCATCTTGGTCCTATCATTTTCTGAGATAGGATAGAAAATTCAGAGATGAAAAGATTGGACCTTACATGTCATCTAGTCTAAACTCTTCATTTTATGTACAAGAAAACTGAGGCGTGAGGAGTTTGCCCAAGAGAGACTTGCCCAAAGTCACAATGATAGTCAGTGGCAAAAGATATAACCTTTGGGGTCTTCTGACTCCAAAGCCACTCAGACTGAGATATACTTTGAGCCCCATTAGAAAGAAGATCTGTATAATAAATAAAATGTATTATAAATTAGTATGTAAATTAAATTGCAATGGGGAAAAAGCACTGGGTAATTTGAGATGAAAATATTCCATGTCTTTTTGGGTGCAGCAACATTTAAGGCTGATCTCAATTCACTTAGCTAAATTACCACATCATGTGAGCCACGGGAAGCAATTACCCTCAACCCCAAAAGGTCAGTGACTCTGATGATAGGTTGTCTGAGTGGCAAATATCAGTCTGAATTAGTCAAAGTCTAGAACTCCTTTAACAAGCTCCTATCAGATTAGATGAAGTTTTTTCTCCATTGGGTCAGACTGTTTCAGGGTATCATTTTGCCTAGTCGTCCCCTTTGGAACAAACCGATATTGCCACCAGAGACATTTTTGGATAGAAAATGTAAAATCTATGTCAAACACACAAATTTTTTAAGAAGTGTGTTTGACACCATTCAATGAAGTCCTCCTCTGATGCCTCAACATAGTAAGCAGGTAACTAGGTTCTTGAAGATGGTAGTAGAGCACAAACCTGAAAATTTCTTTGCTAGCCAAAAAGGTTTATAACGTGGATTCAGAAATATATTGCATGTCTGTATTCTTAATACCAGCCTAGCTTAGTACAGAGAGTATCAAATTATTAGTATTAGTATTAGTATTAGTATTAGTATTAGTATTAGTATTAGTATTGGATCTTCAGAATGTTGGCCACTAGGGATCAACTTTTCTGGCCACAACAACTCATTAAACCCCTTACTAAGGCATGGAGGTGATTGCCATCTGGAATGACTGCAAAACAGACGTACCCATCCCAGAAAATTTGTGAATCCTTGAACTCATACTAAAATGTCACAGCTGTAAGGAATGTAAGCCAGATGGAAACATTTACCTTGAATGGTTATTTGCATCAAGAGTTTTGTGTGATTATTAAGGGCTTGGTTTGGACTAAGCAGTATCAGCGTAGGGTTAGAGATGGGGACTGGATGCTAAACCTTTCAAAGCACAATAATACTTTGCTTCATATTAAGTAGACATTAGCCACAGTATCCCCCATGAAATATAAGCTCTCTGAAGCCAAAAATGGCTTTAATTCAATAAACATTTATTTAGTGCCTCCTTCATACCAGGCACTGTGCTAAGCCAGGGGGATACAAATAAGAAAAGGGGATACTCTCTGACTCCAAGAAACATGTGATTCAATGGAGGAAAACAACGCACAAAAGAGAGCTGATAAAGATGATGGAGACAGCACCAGTGAGTGCCCTGTGAGAAGCCACAGGGTTCTATGGAGTACAAATTAAGCAGAACCACCCTCAAAAGTGCAGAGTTACCTGGAAAGTTCAGATCCCAATCCTCTATAAAGAAAAGCTTTGGAGAAATATTAGTGTTCCACCCTCCAGCCCTCCAATATGAGAGGAGAGGAAAATGAGGGAATTGGGAAAGTTGTGAATGCCAAAATCTGAGATAATCAGTAAACTGACAAGATGTGAGGCAATCACTTTATTCTGGTTTCATTTTTTGTCTTTGTATTCCTAGTGTCCAGCATGAGTAGTTCATAAATGTTTGTCAATTGAACAATTTATTTTCTTTCAACATAGAATCCTTATATATTGATACATACTTTGCTCTCCCCAGCATGTTACTCCACCTAACCCACCACTGAATCAGGATGAAAAATCTTCAGATAATGAAAAATAAGCCAGAACAGTCTCTCTTAATGTTAACTGGAATGGAGTTTAGTTATCATGTACTCCCCACCTCTGATTCTACAGGCCGGGACACAGAGGCACTGAGATATTACGAGATAAATCTGAAGTTATTCAGAAAGACACAACAGTGGCAGAAGCAGGATGATGGCATACGTCTCCTCATTAGCAATTACAAAGGGGCCTAGAAAACTCTGCTAGGTGTGGCAGAAATGAGCATCACCATGGATATTCACCTTTCCTGTTGGGGCTGGAGCCTGTGCTGCTTATCATGTCCTTCTAGGAATGCCCACCCTTCCAATATAGGACTTTTTCCATCATGAAAGAATACATATAGATAACCCCCCCAAAAAAAACTGTTTCTTTTTCACACTGAAAATAAACTTGCCACAACTTTGAAATCACATGATTCATCAGCTCGCTTACTCATTACTTACCCTTCATCATCAACTAAGGCAGTACCACACCTCCCTCATTATCCCAGCTCTCTCATCAGTTGACTCTGCTTTCCCTCCCAGAGAATCCATTATCTTACCCACTAATCATCAGTATGATAACCAAACAAAATATTTTCCTCGAGTGAATGCCTTGTCAATAAATAGGTCCCAACTCAACCCTGTACATAACTCTCCATCTTCCTTCTGCTCTGTCCCCACCCCAAATTTCCATGCCACCTTTCTCACTCATTTAATAAAAAGTATTTTAACTGTATCTATTTGCAAGGGTCTTCAGGGAACATGTAGATGTATAAGATAGAGCCTCTGCCATTATAGATTTTAGGGAAAGGGAATGATTTGAATAAAGAAACAATTAATAAAGAATAAATATTATAAGGATGGTAAATAGTCTGGTTTGTCTGAAGAAAAAGATTTATAAAGGGATTAGTAGATGACAGACTCCATGTTCTCACCTTCATGGCTAGGAAAATGAGGCAGGTATAAAGGGGAAGAAATAAACATGGTGGACTTAGCCTGTGACCATGCCCATGCATTAAAAGCTAGGGAGGAATAAGGAAAACAGTACAATCGCGAAGTTATCAAATCTTGTAGAGGAATGCTAGTGCTCATTTCAGACACATTCCTTATAATATGCTTCCTCATCCCATATAGACCTCTCTACTCTGGCCCTCTGCTTCCCATTCCTTTTCATTCTGCACAGAATCAGTTTTCCTAACATAGCTAAGTCTCTGGTTGATTCTGATTTGGACTCTGCCAGTGATTGCCCTAATCCCTGATAAAAAAAAATGGCTCCTCCATGGTGGATACAATAGGAAATAAGCCTAGAAAATTAGGTTGCAGCAAAAACATAGAGGACCTTCAATGCCAGGCTAATGAGTTTGAGCTTAACCTCCAGACAATAGGGAATTATTGACTCTTTTTTTCAAAGTGGTGTTTTATGAAGAGTAGTCTGGCAGAAGTGTGTAGGAGGGCTTGAAGGAGAGAGACAAGAGGTAAATAGAACAATTATGAGGATCTTGTAAAATTTGAGTCAAGAGTTAATAACTATGATTTACAAATTAGGAAACTGAGACCTAGAGAGGCTATTTTCTCCAGGTTATAGTGACAGAGCTAAAATTGAAACTATGTTGCATAATTCAAGAAACAGCATTATATGTTGAACAAAGCCTTGGAAAATCAGAAAGACTGGGTTCAAATTAAGACTCTAGCACTTACTGGCTGTGTGACCATAGAGCAAGACAAAACCTGGGGTAAGGTCCACCCTTACACGGGGAACGGGGAAAAAATGATGATTTCAAAAAGAGCCTGGGAAGGACAAGTCAGATAGGCAAGAGTAGTATCAGGAAAGACAGGTACAAAGGGTCTAGGGGGATGGGGAAAGGATGGGAAAGATGGAAGATGAGTTCATTGAGATCAGAGTAGGGAGTGCTCAGTAGGAGACTGAAGGGGTAGCAGTTCTAAATGATTGCCAGGTTCCAAGGTATAGCCATATGTGGGACCTGCTGAAGTGAAATAGATCATTGGCTCAGGAGCTGAAAATTTGTGAAGAAGAATGTTAGGAATCTCAACAGCATGAATACTGAGGTCGTCCAAATTGAAATGAAAACAGGATCTTAAAGAAAATTGAAGTCACTGAGGAAGTTGTCATGTAAGTTGGCAATGAAAGCTATAAAGATGGCAGAAGATGGTGCACAATGGAATTAAACAAGCAAAATGCTATTATTACCCTTTTACATATAAGGAAACTGAGGCAAACAGAGGTTAAGTGATTTGTCCAAAGTTCCACAGCTGTTAAATGTCTGAAATCATAACTGAACTCAGGTCTTCCAGACTCTAGGACTGACATTCTATCCACTGAGAAGTAGATGATAAAGAAAAAGAAAACAGGAACTTGAGAGGTAGGCTAAAAGCACATGTTAGTGATAAGGATGGGGAGTATTAAAGCACTGACAAATTCAACTTGGCTGCTGGATTTTACTTGATAAGAAAATAAAATAATTTCCATTTCCTACCACACCAATGAGAGGGATCTATGTTTGCTTTGTAACATTGTTACATATATTTCTAACAAAAAGTAAAAGAAATCCATCCATCTCAGATTTAGAACTGGAATCAACAGCCGGTTAACAAGTGTCTTGTTGTTGCTGACTCTTCATGACTCCATTTGAGATTTTTGTGACAAAGATACTAGAGTGGCTTGTCATTTCCTTCTCCAGCTCATTTGGCAGATGAGGAAATTGAGGTAAACTGGGTTAAGTGATTTACCCAGGGTCACAGAGCCAGTAAATGTCTGAGGCTGGATTTGAACTCAGGAAGACAAATCTTCCACTGTGCTACCTAACTGCTCTGCTACAAGTGTTTGTTTAGTACCTAATAGCACCAGACTCTGTACTAAGAGCTGGAAGGAAACACTGAGATCATCTAGTCCATTGGTTCTCAAAATGTTAATTCAGGGATTTCTGGGAGTCCTTGTTTCCCTTTTAGGAGCTCCATAGCTCAGGAGGTTAAAACTGTTTATTATAATACTAAGTGTTTTAATTATAATACTAAGTGTTTATTATAATACTGAATTTAATGTAATACTAATTATATCTCTAAATAAATAGAATCTACATAAACAAAAGCACTTTGTTATTGGCCCTTAATTTTTAAGAGTATTTCATTCTAAAATCAAAAAGTTTGAGAATTGCTAATGATTCTAGTCCTCCCACCTCATTTTACAAATCAAGTAAATGAGATCCAAGTTTACTTAATTCCCAAGCTTACCCAGGTATCAAAAGGTGGTGCCAGGATTTGAATCCAGGTCTTTAGACTCTAACTGCTAAAGGCAACATGATATAGAGACTAGAGTGCTGAACTTGAAGTCAGGGAAAATCAGGGTTCAGATTATGCTTCCAACATTTATTAGTCTTTCGAATCCGGGACAAGTCACCTAACCTTTCTGTTCCTCAGTTTCCTTATCTGTAAAATCAGGGGATTGGACTTGCTGGCCTCCAAATTCCCTTCTGGCTTTAAAGCCAAGATCCTATAAAATTCAAGGATCTTTCCACTGTGTCATGCTGCCCCAAAAATCACTATTTTTGTTCTTATTAAGGGAAGACTAGTCTCAGGAATGGAGCTAGATACATCACAATTCATTGTAGATATTAGAAACATAGAGACCCAAAGTACAGAAAGGGCTGGAGAGCATTTTGGAAGGTTAGTAATTTAATTTTAAATACAATATCATCTATTATTCATCAACTTATTGAGGGATTTTGGTGTTTTCCCTAAAGCCTTTAATGATAATAGCCTTTCCCCCAGATTGTTTATGTGTGCTGCAGGTACCCTTCTTGCCAGAGATGTAAAACACCATCCTTTGTTAAATAAGAGAAAGAATGCCTGCAAATAATAATTTGTGATGGGCCCACGACTGAGTGATCAGGAACAGAATAAAGTAGGCAGATTGCTTTTAACTACATGAGTGCAGATGTGGGGAAGGGGAGGAAAGCTGAAGGGGCTATAAGAGAATAAAGGGAATGTTTAAAGAACAGAGGAGGGAAGCATCAGGAAAGTAAAGTTTGCATCCTAAAATTCATTCTAGAAAGTAAACAGAAAGGCAGAATTTGGAATAAGGATGTAAAAACAAGAGAAAAGAGGCCTTTGTTTGGGGAGAAGGGAAAGAGAAACCTGTGAGAAACTAGAATTGCCTAAAGGCAGCAGCTTGTGCAGAAAGGTTTTTGTTTGTTTGTTTTGCTTTTGTGGGGGGTGGGAAGGGTTGTTTTGGTTTTGTTTTGTTTTGTTGTTTGTTTGTTTGTTTGTTTTTATTATTACAAGAGAGTTTGATGTGAGAAGGGGAGAGGATCAGAAAGGACTGGGATATAATCACAAGTGTCAGTATGTAATGAAGGGCATCTCCATGAAGCATGCTCAGAGTTGTCCTTCCTGATTCTAGTACAATTTGGAGATGTAAGTGATGAAGAAACCACCCATCAGTTCCTCTTACTGGACCCAGGACCTCTAGAACTCAAAGGTCATTTCCAAGCCTCTAGAACAGGGGTCAGCAACCTTTTTGGCCGTGAGAGCCATAAACGCCACATTTTTTAAAATGTAATTTCGTGAGAGCCGTACAGTGCTCACAGTGCAAGCTCCTATAACAGTGCCTGAAAAAAAAAAATTGACTTTATGGCTCCTGCAGAAAGAGCCATATCTGGCCCTCAAGAGAGCCAGATATGGCTCGAGAGCAATACGTTGCCAACCCCTGCTCTAGAATGATGTTTAATCAGCTACTCAGAAAAGGAAATACCCAATGGAAAAAAGCAGTTGAGGCAAACTCATGGAGTTGAGTCCCTTGCTATCACTGCCACTTGCCATGCTGAGGCTAACCCTTCCTACCTCTCACTGCCCATGTTCAGGCTCACAGTTATCCCATGAAATATACTCTCTGTGGTACCAACTGACCACGTAAGACTTGGTATTTGGGTTCAGCTGGATAGCTGTAACTCACATAGGAACTAGATTAAGGGCAGGGGTGGAGATGTTGTATGTGGGACCCTGGCTACCTTTTGACTTTGTTTCCCTTCCAGAGTAGGTGATGAAACATCATTCATGAGGTGGGCTGCCCAGACTGGTGGCAATTTGGAGTCCAAGAGGTTTGAACCATGAAAGAAAGATTAAACATGCGCTGAGGAATGTCCCTCCTTAAGTGTAAGGTCAATTTAAAAAGACATAGCAGCAAAAATGCACAGAAGAATATCTAAGGATGTTGAGATGCTCAAGAAAGTGTTGTCTGGGAATCTGGGCAAACTGAACTCTAGCTGTTTTGTCGACCCAAATAGATACATACAGTGCCCTGAAATCAGAAGAAGAGAAAGGGGAAAAGAAGAATAGGAAGAGGAGAAGGAGGAGGAAGAATAGAAGGAGGAGGAGGAGAATAAGGAGGAGGAAAAAGAGGAGGAGGAGAAGGAAGAAGAAAAAAGTAGTGCAATGCAAACAATAAATACTTAAGTCTCAAGTTACCTGTAACATTCCTTCCTCTTCTTTTTCAACCAAAAAACTCTTGCAGCTATTTCATTGAAAAAAAAATCAAAGCCTTTCAAGTCATTTCCTCACATTTACTATTATCTCCTATTTTGCTCCAGTCTGTGAGAAAGAGCTGGCCCTTCTTTTTGTCAACATGAACCCCTCCACTTCTACAACCAGTATTTTCATTTCCACCAGACACTTGGCTTTTGATCATCCTTTACTTCCAATTTTCAGTTTTTCCTTATCGAATAACTCCTCTAATGTTTGTAAACACTTCTCTATCTGTTTTATCTTTAGGAAACACTGGCCTCTATTTTCCCCTCAAACTACTATAATATAACTCTCTTCCCTTTCACTGTCAGACTCTAAGAAAAAGTTGTTTATCCTTTTTGCCTTCATTTTCTCACCTCTTTCTTTGGTTTCTGTTCACCTAGATCAGTGATGGCAAGCCTATGACACACATGTCAGCAGTGACACACATAGCCATTTTCAAAGACACAGAGCTACATGCAGTCACATACAGAGAAGTATGGGGCCACATGCCAAGGATGAAACATTTGCTGTAGTGTAGTGTAGACACTCTGTGCACTATAAATGACAATTCTACCTATATTAATTTACCTATTTTGGTTTATTAAATACAGCCATATATTACAGTTATGCATTTTTGTTATTTAAACTATAAATATAATGAAATTATGGTTTTTTCTCAAAGTGACACACACCCAAGTTATGCTTGGTTTTTTGGTGAATTTTACAAGCCACGCTCAAAAGGTTGCTCATCACTGACCTAGCTGCCTTCTATCTAATTACACCACCACCATGCTCATTTCCTACCCCAGGAATGCTCCTTTTGGACTTCTTTCACTTCACCACCATACTCCACCCCCTCTTCCCTCTGTCAGCTTTCTTTTATATATTCTCTTCCCTCATTAGATTGTAAGTTCTCTTTTCTTTTCTTTCTTTTTCATATTTATATATTCAGTGCTTAACACAGCCCATATTGGTAGTCTGATAAATTTAATTGATTGACAAGTTTATAGCTTCATTCTTTCTTGTCTTTAAATTAAGTTTTATGGTCAATTTTTATTTTATTTTATTTTTACCTATGTAATAACAAATTTTCATGTAAGCTTTCCAAAGTTATATGATCCAAATTGTCTCCCTCGCTCCACTCCCTCTTCCTGGAGCTGGTCTTGCCTGTGTCCTTCTGACATTTTTTTAATTAGCCTCCCTTCACCCAGCCTCTTCCCTCTTCAATCTATTCTCAACCCAACTGCCAACTTCATATTCCTAAAGCAAAGTTCTGACCATGCCACTCTCTTGACCTTGGTACAAATCCCATCTCTTACACCTAGCAAGTCATTTCATTGTTAAGCTCTCTAAGACTTATGGCAGAGAACCTGTCATCCTTCATTGCAGAAGGTCTTTACCAAGACATTGTTGGCAACACAAGCCCAGTCCCTGTCCCTATCCCTGAAGTTTGGCATTTAGCATTCTTCACAATTTAATTTCAGCCTATTTCTAGGTCAGTTACCCATGACTTCCCCTCATTCACTCTATATTCTATACAAACTGACTTATTTATATTCTATTTCCTCAACTTTCCATATCTTGCCTCAGTAGTTTTGCACAGCCTGTATAATCTGACTAGAATATGACTCTGCCTCCTGTTCTCTGCTTCCTGAACTTCCTTTGAAGTTCCCTCCTTTTGATTAGAATTTGAATTTTATAAATGTGATAATAGTTGTAAAGCACTAATCACAGTACTAAGAATAAAGTAGGCATTTAATAAATGCTCTTCTCCTTCTCCTTCCCCCATATCTTGTATTTTTTAACCTATGTACAAGTTGTAATTCCCCAAGAGTACAAGCTCTTTGAGGGAAGATTTCACTCTTATTTTCATATTTCTAGTATCCTGCATAATACCTAGCATATAAAAGGCTTATAATTATTGCTCATTGATCAACATATAGATTTTATCATATATATGCATAAGCAATGCATAATGATTTTTTACTATTCCAAGCAATTTCCCCTTATTTCTTTCAAGTTAAATATGACCTTCTGCTGTTTACAAGATTCTATTTAGCACAAATCACAAATTATTACCACCCATTCTAGTAAATCAGATAGAAGCAATGTCCATAATCCCCCTGAAATTCTATTACTTTTGTTCCATGTTTCTCCACTTTATTTTGATATACTCAATATTGTAATTAAAGGTTTTTTTTTTCTCATAAGAGTTTGACTAGGCACAATTCTATATCAACTTGTTGGAAAGGAGCATGGTAAAGGTTAGGAACATTCAATAAAAGTTAATAACCAAACATTTCTTGTATATCTCCTATGAGTAAAGTACTTTGCTAAGCATTTGCTAAGGGGTGAAAATGCAATTGTCCAGGATGATTTCTCCTCAAGAAAGTCAAGAAATCAAATGGCACAAATGCCCTTTTTTACTTCATCCTTATAATCATAGAAGAATGAACAGATTGTTTTTTTAAGTAGATGAATCCTTGTATAAGAAGTTTGTTAAAATTTTTTTGAACCAAGATGGCAGATTAGAAAATCTATCCCAAGTACTTAACAATCTGATCTCCAAATAATTCAAAAGATCCCCTAAGAGAAGTAATAATTATGATCCAAGTCCAGTAGGGAATGAAAGTAAAAATTTTCAATGAAGAAAAAAACTTTATAGGTATTAAACAAATCCCCTGAGGAAAGAAAAGAAAAATGAAATTGAAAAGGCTTTGCCATCTACCACTTCAGAGGGAAGAAAAATATAACAATTGCTGTTAGAATAGAAAGAAAGAAAAAGGAAGAAAGAGGTCAGAAGTAAGTCTTAACCACTTGAGGAAGAGATCTTTTATAATCCTAATTTATCTTTGGTTATAATTCTCTATATAACTCTATAAATTTGAAAGAGAAAAAGGAAAAATTTAGGAGCTAAATAGTTTAATTTTCTTGTTATGATTTGTTATTATCATTCCTTCTACGAACAATAAAAGAGGCTATTTCAGTTTAGTTCTCTATTGCCATTAAAGATAAATAGCCCTTTATTTGTGTATGACTGATCTTAATGTTCATTGAAAGTTTCAGCTCATATGTAGCTTTAGTTTTTCTATTGTTATTCTTATAGGGCCATGCTACCCTCTTTGAATTATCATTTAATAACTTGAATAAGTTCCTCACAACTAATATAGTGAGGTAAATAAAAATTTAAAAGTCTCTTCTCCATCTTACCACAAGGAAATGACCTCACCTATGTCTATTATACTAAAAGATAGAATTGTAGGATTTAATTAAGGATTAATTAAATGGTCTTTCTTTCCTCTCTTTATTCATATAAAAGAAAGGGATTTAACTTTACAGGAATTGAGGACTTTGAACTTTGGTGTCAGTGGTGAAAAAGAAGACAAGTGAAATCTCTAATGACAACAAAGGGAGTGTCTGACCTAAAGACAGATACATGGTTCAAAGGAAATACACTCATCTTGATTTAGTTTTCAGAATAAGGGAGACCTAGAATTAAATTCATGATACCTCAGCAATAAAATAAATAAAAACAGAAAGAAAAAAGGACAGAAGGAGAGAGAAAAGGAAGGAAAAGAAGGAAGGAAAAAATGAAGGAATGGGGGGGGGGGGCTGGGTAGCTCAGTGGATTGAGAGCCAGGCCTAGAGACAGGAGGTCCTAGGTTCAAATCCGGCCTCAGACACTTCCCAGCTGTGTGACCCTGGGCAAGTCACTTGACCCCCATTCCCTACTCTTACCAATCTTCCACCTATAAGTCAATACACAGAAGTTAAGGATTTAAATTTTTTTTTTAAATGAAGGAACGAAGGTTCTGTGAATAGAACTCTATACAAACTATGGAAGAAGTAAGTGGGACCTGATGTCATTTAACTTCATTCACTAAGGGACAAAATACACCCAGAGTTTGGTGTAATGCTACATTCTACTCAACACAGACACAGATAGAAAGAGTAGAAAGAGGAAGGGGAGAGGAGGGAGTTTCGGAGTAATAATATGTCAGAAAAGATAACAGTAAAAATAGAATTAATTAAAAAATACAGAAAAGGTAAATAATTTTCGTTAAAGTTTAACATAGACAAGCAATTGATACAGATATAAGACAACATAGCAAAAATTTTGGAATACAGCTAAAGAAATCTTTGAAGGAAAATTTACATCTCTAAATACTTTTATTTACACAAAAGAACAGGTGAATGAATTCAGAATGCAACAAAATACACAAGACAACAATTTTTAAAATCTCAAACACCAAATTCAAAAATGCTAAAACTCAAGGAAGTTTTTCAAAAAAAGAGATTGCCAAAGTTGAAAACAAAAAATTAATTAATTAAAATAGGAACTGTTTTAAGAAAAAAAAGAATAAAATAGATAAATCACTAGCTTACTTGATTAAAAAGAGGAAAATCAAATGACTAATATCAAAAATAAAAAAGAGAATTACCAGCAAATGAAGATTAAATAAACTATATTAGAAACTATTTTGTCAAACTGTGGCCAAAAATCATTTGCTTACATAAAATAATTAATATTTACAACATTTAAGATACCTAGATTAACAAAACAAGAACTAGAGCATTTAAACAATTTCATTTCAGAGAAAGAAGTTGAACAAGAAATAAATTAACTTCCAAAGGAAAAAAACTCCAGGACCAAGTGAATTCACAAATGACTTATATCAAAAATTCAAAGAAAGATTTATCTCAATATTATGTAAACTGTTTGCAAAAAAAGGTAACGGAAAGAATCCTTACAATCTATGACATAATGTGATCTTGAAAATTAAACCAGGGAGAGTTAAATAGAACTAGAATACTATAGACCAATATCCCTAATGAATATTAACACAAAGACTTTAAATAAAATATTAGCAAGTAGGCTAAAATAATAGTAGTAATAATAATGGATAATAGCTAACATTTATATAGTCCCATATGTATATATATGTGTGTGTGTGCAAGTGTGTGAGGTATTGTGCTAAGCATTTTACAATTATTATTTCATTTGATCTTCACAACAATTCTTGGAGGTAGATGTTATTATCCCCCTTTTCCAGATGAAGAAACTGAGGCAAACAGAGGCTAAATAACTTGCCCAGTCACATAGCCAATAAACACAGATATCCCTTCTGTGCCACTGGGTTTAGGAGCACACCTACAATCTGGAAAATCACATAAAAGTGTTTGGCTTGCATGTTCTTATTGCAAACTTCAACATTTTGCTTATTTTAACTTTTAAAAATTTTGCATATTTATGGCATTAAAAGATAAGATATGTTGATATTACATAACACTATACATACCTTTTATGCATTTCTGTTTCTAAACTTTTTCTGTGTCTGCTGATCTTCATGTGTCATCTGCAGCTTCTGCAAAACTTCCCCAAAATTTCCATTTAATTTTTCTTATGCCAACCCACAATATATGAAAACCATGAAGAAAAGGGATACCTGTATATGACTGAGGCCAAATTCAAACTTAGATTTTCTTGATTTTAAGACCAACACTCTATCCACTCCTCTATCCACCTATCCCAAAATATCATAAAGGTTATATACACTATGACCAGGCTGGCTTTATACCAGGAATGCAGAATTGGTTTACTATTATTTGTTATTATTTGACTATATTAAAATCAGAATGGAAAAAAAATCACATAATTACATGCATTAATAGATACAGGATATGTTTTTGTAATATACTACCAAAGGAAGAAAATATATGACTTCTGGCCTCAGACATATTACTCTATAGCAACCACATGTATCTCTGTATAGATAGGTGAAAAGATAATAGTCCAAAGGGTATAAGAGAATAATGAACAAGTGGAACAAATTATAATACTCTAGAAGTTAAAGAAGAGAGGAAGATAATTATATCCTAGAGTGATCAGGGAGTCCATTAGATTGGGTGACATTTTAGCATAATTTTGAAAGAAGAATAATATTTAGAAAAGCAAAAAGGAGGACCAATGCATATTACAGGAGAGAGATAACAGCACAGTGAAGAGAAGGGGATAATGAACATACTTTTTTAGTTGGAATTATAATTTATGGAAAGGGGAAAGAGGAGTAGGAGACAATGATATAAAATAGTTTGGAGCCAGATTGAGGAGGTCCTTGAATGTTGAAGCAAATAAGTTTAAGACTTGATACTAAAGACAATAAGAAGTCATTTGAGGTTTTTGAATAGGCGGATGAGTTTATAAAAGAAAGATTTACAAAAGATTGATATACCCACCTTGTGCATCATGGATTAGAATGAAAGGGAGACTGGAGATGGGGAGATGGGAGAGGGAAGTATTGAAGTACTCCAGACATGAGTTGATCAGTGTCTAACCTAAAAAATGTGGCAATCAAATTTCTTTCAATCCTCTGTCCTCTAATTGCCATAGTAAAAAACCTGATTCCTTGTCAAAATATTTTAAATTTATATCATAATGTAAAGAATAAGGAGACCTTGGGTCAAATCTCTATTTTATCATTTATTATTCATATGGCTGAGTGAACAAGTGGCTTAAACTTTCCTCATCTGTTAAATACAGATACAATATTTCCTTTATATAGGTTGTCATTAGAATAGGATGTCCTAAAATTTACAGTTTTATGTAAGTGTGAATTGTTGTTAATCTACCAATTGTACCAAAATAGGAAGATAAGCTAATGAGCCAATCTGATGTGCATTTTTAAAATAGTAAAACCAGTCTATGACTAATGCAAGTAAACAGCCCTCCTAATTGGCCCAAAATGGAGGCAGATTTGTCTGGTTATTTCAGTTAATTGTAGCTAATTGTGGAAGTAATTGCCAGTAGTCTTTTCATGACCATTTGATTTTTATTAGCACAGTGAAATATCTAGCAACATGAACCTTCCGAACTAAACATCACTAACAGTTTTACATTGACTTCTTAATAAATAGGGTTCATGCCATTTCTATAGCAATATTAGCATTCATGAGTTTACAGGATGGAAATCATAATAACAACTAACTCCCCTCATATATGTCCTTGGAATTATCCTTGATACCAGGAAAAAACTACACATTTTGTGAGATAATATTCCCAATTTAAATAATAATGATTACATCAACAATAACAATTGCTAGCATTTATATAGTGTCTACTATGTTGTAGACAATGATGCTAAATGAAATGCTTTACAAACATTACCTCATTTGATCCTTACAACATCACTAAGATGCAGGAACCATTTTTATCCTCATTGTGCAGTTGAGGAAACTGAGCCAAACAGAGGTTTAAGTATCTTATCCAAGGTCACACATTTGGTTCACAACTAAGGCTGGGTTTGAACTCATCTTCCTGACTTCAGACCCAACACTCTATCCATTATTGTACCACCTATTTTCAAATCAAGTCCAATACACTCAAACAAGGCTATTTTTTTATTTAATAATTTTTATTTTTTAGAAAAGTTAACATGGTTACATGATTCATGCTCCCACTTTCCCCTTCACCCCTCCAGCTTCTCCCCTGCCTCCCATAGCCGATGCACATTTCCACTGGTTTTAACATGTGTCATTGATCAAGATCTATTTCCAAATCGTTGATAGTTGCATTGGTGTGGTAGTTTCGTGTCTACATCCCCAATCATGTCCGCCTCAACCCATGTGTTCAAGCAGTTGCTTTTCTTCTGTGTTTCCACTCCTACAGTTCTTCCTCTGAATGTGGGCAGCGTTCTTTACCAAAAGTCCCTCAGAACTGTCCTGGGTAATTGCATTGCTGGTAGTACAGAAGTCCATTACATTCGATTTTACCACAGTGTATTGGTCTCTGTGTACAATGTTCTTCTGGCTCTGCTCCTTTCACTCTGCATCAATTCCTGGAGGTCTTTCCAGTCCACATGGAATTCCTCCAATTCATTATTCCTTTGAGGGCAATAGTATTTCATCACCAGCATATACCACAATTTGTTAAGCCATTCCCCAATTGAAGGGCATACCCTCATTTTCCAGTTTTTTGCCACCACAAAATAAATATTTTTGTACAAGTCTGTTTATGATCTCTTTGCAGTACAACCCCAACAATGGTATGGCTGGATCAAAGGGCAGGCATTCTTTTATAGCCCTTTGAGCATAGTTCTAAATTGCCATCCAGAATGGCTGGATCAGTTCACAACTCCACCAGCAATGCATTAATGTCCCAATTTTGCCACATCCCCTCCAACATTCATTGGTCTCCCATTCTCTCATTTTAGCCAATCTGCTAGATATGAGGTGATACCTCAGAGTTGTTTTGATTTGCATTTCTCTAATTATTAGAGATTTAGAGCACTTTTAAAAGCATTTACTATGTGTGAAGGGCATTGTACTAGGTAATATGGATCCAGAAACAGACCAAAAAAAACAGTCCCTGATCTCAAGAAGTTTATATTTGGAATGGGGTCAGGGGAAAGGAATTCTATGTGGTAAAAGATGTGCGTGATAATTTAAAGAGGAAAGAGAGAGTACAGAAAAATTTTCTCTAGGAGATGGTACATGAGTTGAGCCTTGAAGAAAGCTAAATATTCTAAGAGTTGGAGGCATGAAGGAAGTAATGTAATGCTGCAAAGTAATACTGCAAAGTAATGAAGGTGGGAGACAGAGGGCCATGCTCAAGGAATAATAAGTTTGCTAATTTGGATGGAAGGTAGTTTGCTTAAAAGGGTGTAATATGCAAGGATATAGAGGCTTGGAACCAAATTGTGTGGCTAAGGAGTTTGCACTGTGCTCTCAAGACAGTAAGGAGCTTCCTGAGAAATAATACAGGTAGGTACAAAGGGACCCAAACACCTCCACCCATACATTTGGGAGTACTTCAGAATCACTAGCTACCCCAGTGGAGAGCCCATAGAGAACATCAGAAACTCACGAAACTAGAAAAATTGCATATTTGAAGAAGGGGATGGCTGGTGAGGGATCTAAGGAAAATCTGTCAATTGAATGAGGGTTATTAGGAATCCGAACTAAACTCCGCTTGGTCAAAAAAGCCTCTTTGTCATTTATATAACAATTATATAATTGTCAATTATAATAAAATGTCAATTATATAATATTCCATGACAGAAATTCAGTGCTTTCCGTATGTATATGTAAATTATCTTATTTTGGAGAATTCACTTGATAATATCATAACATTGGTTTAAAGCTAGAAAAATGTTATGGATCAGGTAGTCCAACTCTTACTCTTTACAGATATAAAATCTAAGACTCAGAAGTTAAATGACTTGCTTATTCAATTATTTGGCAAGCATTTGTGGTCATATAGGCAATAACCAGCAGAGATAGAATTAACACCCAGATCTTCTGACTTTTCAATTCACCAGTAATTTTTTCTGTTATACTTTAGTTTTCTTTTGCAAAAATATTATTCTTCAATATCTAAAGAATGACAAGTCATCTGATAATAAACCAGCATGACTAGTTAGGATAACCCTTGCCTATAGACATTTTAATACCAAAACCACATATAGAGGCAAAATTCATATAATTACAACTACATATAAAAAAGTGGACAAATTCATATTTCCACATCTTTCTGCTTTGTAAACAGTCAAACTCAATTCATGACAAATTCATAACAAAAAGAAAGTTCCATGAAAACCAAAGTTGGCCAAGAGTCCATGCACTTAGAATAATTTTGTGCCACCACTCATAACAGAAAGAACACTTTCCATTCAGCATTGTGATCTCAATGTAGTGTTGGTAACACAACACCAGAGAAGTAGGAAATGGGTCCTAATTCAGAAAATTCCCATTGAGGATTAGAGGAGGTAGATTTTGGCCCAATAAAGAAGATTGGGCTAACAATGAGTATTGACCAAAAATGAGATGGACTGCCAAGAAGAGATGGGAACTTCCCATCAGTCAGAGTATTCTATCCAAGGCTGGATTGGTCATTTTTCAGGAATGTGGTAGAAATGATTTGTGCTTTGGAGAGTAGGTTTGAACTAAAGATCTTTCCAACTCAAATTGTATAGGAGTGTATCTTTCTACTAGTAAAGTAATTCCATACTTTTTAAAAAAGAGTTTATTTTGGCTATCCTTTTTGCTTATCAGATGAATATTATGGTAAATAAGAATTGACCTATTTTCAATACACAATTTCATGCTAAGACCATTAGGATTCATAGTCTTGAATTTTACAAGCCCTCAAGGTTCTTAGCAGGGAAGAGCCTATTTAATTACCCTTTCCATCTGGGCTTATTACTACTTGGCCTTCCTGTAGCTTCCTATTTTCCAGCTTTGCTTAAAGTCTTTACAGTGATAGCACAAAGAGATCAATAGTACTTCTGAGAGAGAATACAAGGCATTGTTGTTACTACCAGCACCAATGATCATACTTAAGGAAGGGCAAACAGAGCAAGCAAGAAATAGCATGTTAGATGAGAGGCATACCACTAATTAGTCTACATCCACTGTCAAAGTCAGACCTGGGAAACAGTAGATTCAAAGTTACTTAAGCAAGAGTCCCGAGTTCAAAACTAGCACCAGGGAAAGAAGTAGGAATAGGCATTGCCAGATAACACAAAAAAAAGGCTGGTATGGAGCAAACAGGGATGTCATGGATTCTATGAAGAATACAGGTGCCTGGATGAGGTGAGACAATGAATGGCAACTGCCCACCGAGGGAACAAAGTCCCAAAGGCTTTCGCTTGTACATTGGGAGATTGCACTGCCTCTGTCTGACAGATGTAAGTGTTGGTGTTCACAGGGAGCTCTTTCTCAGTAGTGCCTGTTGTCAGAGGCAGAAGTGCTAAGTGCCTCAAAGTTCAGAAATCTTTGGATATAGGTATAGAGTTTTGCTGAACACTTACATTTGTAAGCAATGAGGAAGGAGAGACAATATGAAAGTTGCAATTTTATCTCTTCTACCCAAAGAGAACTTGGCAAAGGATGAATTTTGCCAAGTGTACACATGTTCAGTTCAGATAATGATGCATGTACAGCTGCAGAATAAATCTTGAGGGGGAAAGAGGATAAGGATGAAATGATGTAATTTCTTGTAATCAAGGGCAATTTTGAAGAGGGAAACTTACATCCACCTGTGCTTTGGAAATACCACATAAGAAGTCTCTAGCAATAAGTCTCATAAAGGAAATAAAAGAGTAAAAGAGCTCTGGAAGAAAAAATACTTGAAAACATCAAGATTCCCCCCCCACTCCTCGATGAATAATAAAAATAATCCCTCCTGCTCAGGAAAATGTAAAACACTAAAACCCTACAAAATCATAGGGTTTTAAATGCAAAAGGAGAGTAGGAATCAGTACTAGGTGAATAAGTTACAGCCACTTTTCAAGTAAGGGGGTGAGATTCACAAATGTAAAGTATGAAAAAGGACTCTCAGGGACATTCACAATCATCAGAGCCATAACTAATATTGGATAAATGGGCCTTTGCTCCAGGGTGCTACTATTCTAGCTGATTTCCTTCCCAGTGCCATGTGGGCAACTGCCATCCCTACAGCTAGCTTCACAGTCCTCTGCTGGCCCACACAACTCTTGTGCATTGCACAAATAGCCTTGGGCTATTACCCAGAGAGTTCCATTGACATTGAACCTCTTTCCCACAGAACAGCTCCCCCAATTTACACCCCAGCACCATGAGAGTGAGAGCTAGACTCTCTGGGTTATAGGCTGCCCCCACTCCCAATGCAAATGGAACCACAGTTGGACTGTGCTCTTTGCCATTGTTATTACTCCCCCAGCCCTCCCTTCTCTTCCAATCCACAACCAAATTTTCATCAGACACAAGAATTCCTAGTTACAACTCTGTGCCAAACAGCTTTCCTAACAATAAACAAATAATAGAGGGTCTCTCCTGCTAGTTCTGATACCCCACCTACTGTACCTCCTGATTCAGGGGCGAAATTGCCTGGGGAAGCTTTTCCAGCTGTCTCCTGCAGAAATGATTCCCTATCCTCAATTTCCCTGTTCCCTTTTGAGAGCTCTTTCTCTTTCACTTTTGTGAAATCTTTTCTTTTATCCTTTCCTTCTAACTCATTTTTTTCTCCTTCCTTTACAAGGGGCATCTGCTCACTCTTTCCCTTAATCATTTCTCTTTTTATTTATGCTTTTGGATTCTAGCCAACTTTAATTTATAGTGCATTGAAAGTTACTAGTTACCAAGATTTGTTCTTTTGCTCCTTTTCTCTTCTGCCAATATAGTTGTTCAGTTGTGTACAACTTTTCATGACTCTGTGGACCATAGCACGACAATACTATCCAGGGAGTTTTCTTGACAAAGATATTGGAGTGGTTTGACACATCTTTCTTTACTGGATTAAAGCAAAAAAAAAAAAAAAGGTTAAGTGACTTGCCAAAAGTCACACACTTCCACTAATAGGTTTAGACCATTTAGCTACTCCTTAATAGTGCACTCATAGGGTAAAGAAAGGAAGAGAGAGAAGTAAACCTGGAGTGATATAACTAGAGTCTTTTTTTTTTCACCAAAAAAAAAAAGAGAGAGGGAAGAGGGCATTCAGTGTTACAGAAGAAAGTTGGGAAGAACTGGCTGTAGTTCGAAGGATGTTAGCAGAAGAAAACACAGAAAAATGAGCAGAGGACACTTTAATATTTGGTGCAGTCACTTGAGGAGAGTGCTTGGTTTATGTTCACCCTCATCCCACCTACATATACACATCCATCTTCTGCCTGACACACAACTCTACACTCTTACCTTTCTCAGTACCCACCACTTTCTCAAGCCCTGAGATGATTTAGGACAGCAGCATACTGCTATGGTGAGACAAATGGACCAAAATCTCAACCATTGTGGGAAGGAAGCGCATTCTTCCTCCCACCCCCGCCACGCCCACAAAAAGTCTAGTAGTCTGGAATAAAGTTTGACCACTCTGTCCTTCACAGACCTCAAATTGGTCATACTGGCTCTTGTAAGTTAGCAGTCCATAGATAAAGAAAGCTTAAACTCCAGGCCATAATGATGCTTTGATTTCTCTTGTACCTCAGTTTTCCTCTTAACTACATCCTTACATGTGTGTGCTGATAACAGGGAAGCATAAGCACCTTTCTTTTGTCTCCTACCCTCTCCTATATGGCACGTTTGCTTTTGATCTGGGATATTGTTCAAATGTTATGACAATGAAAAGAGACATAGTTTTGTCAGAGAATCAAAGTTACTGTGAAGACTTTGTTATTTGGTGCCTCAAACACTTCATTTCTCACTGTGTCTCTTTGGAGGGAATTTTTTTCTTTCCTTTTTTTTTTTTAATGTAACAAGTTTTGTGTGAACATTTAAAGTCCCCTCTCCTCTTCCTGAACTCATTCTCTATTCACTGTAATCTCTTGCCAAAATGCATTTGCTATCCATGTGCATGACAGGTCTATTTGTGTACACTAGGTGTTCATTATAAATTAGCCTTAGTTAATAGGCACTGAGAACTGTTATTCATTGCTTAGCTTAGGTGCCCGTCAGCAGATGTTTTGCTATTACCTGTAAATTTTGCATGCCCACAGATCTGATTTGCTATCCATTTGAAGGGGGAGAAATTATGTGTTACCAACACTGCTGTCATTAACTCAGGATGATCCTTGATCTTTAGTACCATCTTAATTAAAAACTGATCTGATTTTTAAATATAGCCGTTTTAGTGTTCAAGGGTAAGATCTGCTTCAGCTTATACCTCCTAGCAGAGATGTTTTGTTAGTTCATTATAAAATGGAAAGACAGTGTTTTAAAAGACCGACTGAATGATGAAAGGAAAACAGTGAACCTTGGGAACCCAATAAATGTCATTTACAAGAGAAAAGCAATTTCAATGCACCCTAAGTTCATGACACTCTGATGCTATAGTGCTCGTTTTCTGTCAAAAATAAAACTGATAAAAGGCCTCCGAAACCTCTGCAACAGAAAAAAATGAATTTTAGATCTTAAAATATGGTATAAGGAAAGGAACTCTGTCAAGGAATATGATTCAATTGTACTTGGATTCTGTATTTACTCACCCTTAAGATATCCAAGATAAGATTAGCTCTGTGCATGAAGGAAAATGGTATCCTTTTCCTACTGCTTTTAAAATTGATAATCCTGTAAGTATAACCCCATGACCGAAGAATCAACTAGGATATTCCTGCCTCATCTGTCACCAGTGGAAATAAATTAAAACTCAGCTGGAAAATGCCTGTTTAAAGCAGCAGCAGCCTAAAATGATCCATAGTGATAGATCTGAACTGACCCATGTTTGCTTACAACAGCAAAAAGAAAATATCTTAGTAAATTCAGTACAATTCAGGCAAAAATAGAGAGATGATGGAAAATTTACGTGATAGATCATTATTTCTAGAGAGAGACAATGACTTACTGATGAGTTGAGAAAGGATCAAAAAGCCTGGAGGGTTTAAGTTCTAATTTGAGGCATACTACCAATCCCTCATGTGATGGCAAGCAGGTCACAGAACCTCTTTGCCCTTCAGCTCACACATTTCAAAGATGAAGACAATTGTTACTTTACCCTAGCTGTGATCAGAAGTTGCTAGACAAGAGAATTGAGAAACCCTTTGAAAATATGAATAGAAAATATGCTACATGAAAGTAGAGCGTTGAGAAGGGTGATAGAGGTGTCTTCATTACAGAGAAGCCAATCACGCATTGCTGTCATACCTAAACACATGAAAGATGGAGATCTGCATCTGCATTTTAAAAAAATGTGAATGTTGTTGTTCAGTCATTTGTCAGTCACAACCAACTCATTGTGATTCTATTGGGGGCTTTCTTGGCAAAGGTATTAAAGTGATTTGCTATTTCCTTTTCCAGCTCATTTGACAGATAAGGAAACTGAGGCCAGTAGGATTAAGTGATTTGTCAAGTCATACATCTGGTAAGTGTCTGAGGCCATATTTGAACTCAGGAAGATCAATCTTCCTGATTCCAGACCTGGCAGTCTATCTACTTCGCTATCTAGCTGCCCAAATGTGAATGGGCCACGTTATTATTTGCTTAATTCAATTTTGTGTACATTTGTCAAAAACCTACAAAGTTTGGAGTCAGGAGACCTGGATTAAAATGCTTGCTTGACCATTCACTGAATCACTTGTGTGACCTTAGAGAAGTCTTCGCATTTCTCTAGGCTTTAGACTCTCCTTTTCCAAATGGCAGGGTTAGTCAACTTTTTTTTTGGTTGGTTGGTTAAATTTTAAGTTCATTTCTAGCTCTCATTTGGTGATTCTCCATTATATGCTAGACACTGAGCAAAGATACAGAAATGAAAACAGAAACAAAATACTCCTTGATTTCTGGAAACAAGTTCTACCTGGGAAGAAATAACATTTACACATATAAGTAAATATTTTTAAATCTATATATTTGAAAAAAAACATAAATACAAAGAATATGAGGTAGAGCACAGCAATTAGATCAGAAAAGGCCTTAAGCAGGAGATGACCCTTGAGTATAACTTTGAGGGAAGCCTGAGAATCTAAGAGGCGGAAGGACAGAAATGGAACATTCTGTATGAGAAATTGCAAGTCAGCCAATCTGACTAAAGTAAAAAAGTATGCCATAGAGAGTAATTTTCAATAAGCTTTGAAATAGGGGGTAGCTGGGTGGCTCAGTCGATTGAGAGCCACATCCAGAGATGGGAAATCCTGGATTCAAATATGGCCTCAGACACTTCCCAGTTGTGTGACCCTGGGCAAGTCACTTAACTCCCATTGCCTAGCCCTTACCACTCTTCAGCCTTGGAACCAATACACAGCATTGATTCTAAGATAGAAGGTAAGAGTTTAAAAAATAAATAAAAAATTTTAAAAATAAGCTTTGAAATAGAGGCTGAAGCCAAATAATGAAAGGCTTTAAATAGTAAACAGAGGAGACTGTATTTTTTCCTATGAGCAATTGGGGAGCCCCTATAGCTTCTTCAGCAAGGGAGTAATACAACCAGATCTCTGCTTTAGCAAGTGACAAAAGAATGAGTCATTGTGCCTACTGGTCACTAAAAAAAGGCCTCAGAAAATAGAATTTAAAGAGGAGAGTCCCACTATATGGATATAACCATATCTTTTTGCAGACATCTATTTTAGACATACCTTGCTTCTGAACTATATTACTTAAGCCTGAGATGAGAGGCAGCCATGTCGTTAAATACAAAAACATGTCCAATAACAGTTTCTGTGCAGATTTCAGACACAACCAGCAGAGAAAAAGATTTCTCTTGAATAATAAAAACTGAAAAGGGAAAAAAACTAATTTGATTTAGCTTTCACTCAATTACTTCACTCATTTTACTCACTAAATTGGGTCCATCCAAAATTATTAGAATCAGACTTACAAATCATGTAAAGGATCAAAAATGGAAAGTAAGGACCTTAGAGAGATAAGGCATGTGGAGAATATAGAATATAAATTCTCTAGAAACTAAGAGACATATACAGCAACAACAAACATTTTATGCATATCCTGTGGGAAAGAAGATGAAATTTGACTTGTTCAAAGTGTTTCTAGAGGATGTAGCATCAACAGAGAATATAATGAATCTAAAAGTTTTAAGTCAGAAAAAAAATGGCATCCTACTATTTTAATGTGCTGTGAGGTGTCAGGGAACTCTATCAGAGGCTTAAACATCAGTCTGTGGTATACTGTAAAATCACATTCTGGAACAATCACCTAATGATCAAACTAGGGAGGCTAACACTTCCTGTCCTGCTGCTTCATCCACAGAATGATATCCAGATTCAAGGTCAAATAATGAGGACAAGTCATTTTTGAAGTCAAGGGAAGAACTGCAGGTTGCTGTGTCAATATGGGACTATCAAACAACTAAATTGATCGTTCTTAGAGGACTGACCAATCTACTGAGGACCCTGCCACAGGAAAGATTTGGAAGCTCATTTGGACTCTCCTTTCCAGTCATTAAGTCTCAAATTCCTGATCTTTGAACTGAAAGAGCAATACAATGGGCCAAGTCTCACACAATAAAACAGATTCAACTCTCCTAAAGGAAGATGGAGGTTTTAAGAATGAGAACTAAGTAGCTCATGGATTTCTATGAAAATGTCTACCTTGATATAAACATGTAAATTTATCAAAAGTAGATATTATGAACTAGAAAAGTAATTTTAATAATAACTCTATGATGTAGACATATAAATATTCCTGCAAAGAAGATGAAATTAGATTAAGAATCTGTCCCACTCTTAGGGACCTATTAGGTTTACTTGACTTGAGGTCACAAAGTCTGTCAAGTCCAAGCCCAAAACATGAGATATTAGGAGAAAATTAGGAAGGAAAGGAAGAAGAAAAGAGAGGAGAAGATCAAGAGGTATCCTAAGTGGTTATGGTTGAAGATGAGGTAAAGAGAGAAAGAGGGGGAGAGACAGACAGAGAAACAGAAAGACAGAGATAAAGAGAGAGAGAGAGGGAGAGAGAGAGAGAGGGAGGGGGGGACAGAGAAGAGAAAGAGAGGGAAGGAGAGAGGAAGAAAGAGAAAGGGAGGGAGGGAGAGACACAGAGACAGAGAGGAAGGGAGAGAGAGACAGAGGGAGAGAGAGGGCTAAAGGGACAGAGAGGGAGGGACAGACAAAGAAGGAGGGAGGACAAAAGGGAGAGAGAGAGAGAGAGAGAGAGAGAGAGAGAGAGAGAAAGAGAGAGAGAGAGAGGGAGATGGCCTTTCCATTACTGGTCTACTCAAGCCACATGTAAGAGTCTAACAAAAATTATATTACTCTTTGCTGAGGCCTTGATAACTTTCCCCTAGGTCTGCCCTTAATACTACACATACATATGTGTGTATGTATGTGTATAGTTATACCCACATGCTTACTTAGGAGTGGGGGTAGCCGTTATTATATACCCATTTCAAATATTCTAGTTAGCTGGATGATAATGAAGTGTTGGTGGGCACACAATATTAAATACCTCTTAACAGCTCAATGAATAAAAATAACTTGTCTGATTTTTTTCCACTTGTTTCTCTAAAATCTTAAAACAGCTGGTGACTTAGGCATCATGGAGACATAGCCACAGTTTTTCCTGGAAAAGTATAGAGCACTATAACATTTATTTTAGCTTTTAAGGCAATCACATAGACTTTGTCTTCCAATATCCACGGGTGACTGATTTTAAGGGAAGTGGTGCAGACTAATGAGCTAAGCCAAAGTTTTAGTAGTTATCTGCTTCCCCTAGCTCACTCCCTAGTTCCTTTTAAAATTCTAGGTAAGTCATTTATTTTTTAAGAAAAATTTCCAATCTGAAAAATCAGAAGAACATCATAGTCTTGTCAAATCCATAGGCAGAGAGTTATCAAATCCTATGAGGCATCTGATGGATGCATGCATCTTTGGAAATGGATTTCTGACTGTCACACTCAGAAAGGATGAATGAAAGCCAGGATGATTTTGAGGACTAGCTACTCCTCAGCAGCTATTTCCAGGCTCTAATAGCAACAAACAACCTCAACCTCTGTGACACTTTAAGGAGTTTCTATGAATTATAAGGATCTTTGATCTGCCCCAAATGGACTGCTACTCTGTGTCCAGGTATGCCATCTATTAGCTGAGGGGATGAAGTTGGAGATGGACAAGAGCCAACTAGACAGGCAGATGCTTTGAGAGGTATAATCAATTACCTGAATCCAGAGAATTTCTTGGTCTTTTTAATTCACTTCACCCATACATCTCATTTATTTAAATGCAGTGGTCTAGTGATGGGAGACATCTAGGTTGCCCTAATGGATAAAGCAATGGGTCTAAGTCAGAAAGTCAGAGTTCAGTCAGAAAGTCCTGAGTTCAAATCCATATTCAGACTTTTACTAACTGTGACCCTGGGGAAATCACTTAGCTTCTGTTTGCCTTAATCTATTGGAGAAGGAAATAGCAAAGCACCCCAGGAACTTGGCCAAGAAAACCTGTAGTGGATCATGAATTCAGATAAAACTAAATGACTGACAAACAAATCCAGTGACTGATATAATGTGACATAACCTATCATTAGTATCTGTCACTTCCTCATAAAGACAATTCCTAAACCTCCAACAAGACATTTCCATGGCTTTTAGGAAGAAGAAGTAAAAAGACCTACTGGAGAAGCCACCATTTCATGCCCAAGGGCTAATGACTTTATCTCCAACTCTGTAAAAATCATGGAGAATTGTAGAGTTACAACAATATGACTCTTCCCTGAAGGTTGGAGAAATGGACTAAAAATGTCAGAAGCACCAATAAGCATTTCTACCAACTACCTATTTGCCATCCTAGCATTTAAAGGAAAAAATACGTCTAAAAGGAGGGAAATACTAAAGAAGTAAATTTAATTTCAATAAATATTTATTAAGTACATACTATATGTAAAATGGGATAATTGGTAACACGGTAGATAGAATACTGGACCAGAAGTCAGGAAGATTCACCTTTCTGAGTTCAAGGCTTATATACGTTCTAGTTGGGTGACCCTGGGCAAAACACTTAACACTCTTTGTCTTGCTTTCCTCATCTGTAAAATGAACTAGAGAAGTAAATGGTAAAGCACTCAAATATCTTGGCCAAGAAATATCATAAAGATTTGAACATGACTTAAAAATTGCTGAGTGGACAATCAAATGTAATAGGCTTGCTACCTACAGCAATACAATGATCCAGGACAATTCTGAGAGACATGAAAAAGAATGCTCTCCACCTCCAGAGAAAGAACTGTTGGAGTAGAAATGCAAATGAATACATGATTGATAACTTGTTCATTTGGGCATGATTTGGGGTTTTGGTTTTATAAAATTATTTACTTACAAAAATGAATTAAGATGGAAATATGTCTTGTGTGATTATACATGTACAACCCAAATTGAATTGCTTGTCAACTCTGGAAGGAGGAAGGAAAGAATGGAGGGAGACAACATGAATCATATAACTTTGGAAAACTTATGTATAAATTTGTTATTAAAATGAAATAAAGATAAAACTAAAAAACAATTTTTAAAAAAGAAAAATTACTGAACAATAAAAATGTGCAAGACTTGATAGGAAAGGGAAAACAGCCCTTGAAGAACTTATCTTCTACTTGGAGGATACATGTACACAAAGAAGCAAATACAAAGTAGATACAAAGTGATTTCTAGAGGAGACCACTAACAATAATGTTAATCAGGAAAAGTTTCATATGGGAGGTTATCCTCCTCTTCCTCCTCTTCCTGCAATGAGAATTCTAAGAAGCATATGTGAGAAAGATATTCCAGACATGAGGAACCACCCATACAAAAGTGTGGAGTCAGGAGATAGAATGTCATATATGGGGAACAGTTTGAAGTTTCCATATGACTGAACAGACAATGCAGAAAGAAAAATAATATGAAATAAGACTGGAAAAAATAGGACAGAGCCAGATTGTGAAAGATTGAGAAATATCAGGATTTTGTATTTTATCCTAAAAACAACAGGAAGCTACTAAATCATTTTGAATAGAGGTACCATCAGATTTTTGTTTTATGAATGCCAATTTGGTAACATTGTAGAGAATGAGAGTGGTAGACTGGAATTGGGGGACCAAATAAGAGGTTATTTCTATAGTTTAGGCAAGAGATGATGAAAACAGAACTAAGGAATAAGTAGTGTGCATGAAGATAAAAGGAAAGATGTGGAAGTAGAATTATTAAATATTATAAAGATGAACTACTCTTTGGATACACTACTTATATATTCCTTGATAATATCTCATTTATTATCCTGGAACTTCAGATGCAATTTAAGAACTGAACATGGTTTTTGCAGACTCTATTTTGTTGGTCTTATAGCCAGAATGGATCTTTTTTTGATTCCATAGGATTAACAAGTTCCCTTTGGGAACTTCGAGAGCCACCAAATGTTTCACATACCCTATTTTGTTTCATTTGATTCTTCCAACAACCCTTTAAGGTAAATATTTAAGGTATGATTTTCTTCTCTTCACTAAGGCTTATAGGGATCAAGGCTCACAAAAATTAATTAAGTTGCCCACGTTCACATAAGTGGTCAAAGTAAGAGGGAGGAATCCAGCCCAGGTTCACCCAGATTTTTGCTTTCTTTCATTGTCAAAAATATTAATTTGATCTTAGGCTGTTTTAAAAGAGCTATACTACTCAGAATTATTTCCATTGTATTCTTCCCTGCAAAGACAACACAAGTTTCTGGGTGCTACATTTTAGGAAGGATATTGATAAACCAGAAGATAATTGGAATAGTAAAGGGGATGGGGATCATGCTATACGTAGATTCCTAGAATCACAAGATGATATTTATAAGTGGAAGGAAACTTAAATGTTACCTAGTCCCACAATTCATTTTACAGAGCAAAAACAGTCCGAGGGAGGTTAAGTAACTTTCACAAAGTGGCACAGGTGGTTAGTAAAAGAAATGCTAAACAATACCATATCTGACTATCAATCTAGAGTTCTTTCTATTATGTCACAATTTTAAAAAACTAAGAATACTCAGCATAGAAAAGAAAATATTTAGTTAGGACTATGACTGTATTAAATTATTTGGGTGGTTGCTATGAAAAGAAATCATCTTTGTTCTGCTTTACAAAACTCAAGAGCAATCGACAAGTTTCATGGAAAGGCAGATTGTATATAAGTAAAAGTTTCCTAACAATTGGAACTTCACAAAATTGAACAGCCTTCATGAATAGAAATGAGTTTCTGCTTATAGGGGTCCTCCAAGTGAGGAGTAGATAACTTGTTGGAGATGTTGTAGAGAGGAGTTTTTGTAGACTGATTAGACTCAATAGTCCCTCAATTTTTTTTTTAGTCCACAGTTTTGATGATGCTTCCCACCCCGCCTTTTTAAAATAATTAATGAATCTCAATTCATTAGGCCAAACAGTCTCTTAAAAGTATGTGATCTTAATTTCAGGGACTCTATACAGTTCTAGTCTCTAATAAAACTAGTAATTTATGTAAAGGCAACTACAGTCCCATAGACAAGTAGTAAACCTCTTTGCTATGGTTTTTCATCTATCTCCATCAGAGAAAAAACACAAAGGTTTTGATAGCACATGTCTACCACTCATCATATCCTATAATGCATTACAAAACCATCTCTTTTCATAAGAAATTAATGCCACTCTCAGCCCTTACCGCACAATGTATTGGTCCTGGTACCAGATTTACTTCCCCCCTACCCTTAATTTATATATTTAAAATATACTTATCCATGGCTCAAGACCAAATTTTGGCTAGTATTCACAACACATTAACATTTTTTAAATTCTATTTACATTACATGAGCAGTGGGAAGAAGACAAGATTTGAAGTCAGAGAGCCTTGTTTCAAATCCACATTATCCACGCTAGCGTT
The DNA here is from genome assembly GCF_016433145.1 of Gracilinanus agilis. Taxonomy (NCBI): domain Eukaryota; kingdom Metazoa; phylum Chordata; class Mammalia; order Didelphimorphia; family Didelphidae; genus Gracilinanus; species Gracilinanus agilis. The sequence goes on along the minus strand of NC_058133.1, from coordinate 406,981,222 downwards.
TTTGGCTATATAAAATGGTAGAACCTGAGTGAACCTGGTTTTGAATCCTGCTTCTGACTTATTAGCTATGTGGCCTTAGTCAATTCAACTCCCTGTGTCTTAGCTTCCTCACTTATAAAATGAGAGGATCATTAAACTCTCTTCCAGATTGTATGAGGCTATGATGCTATAGTAAATTCTTTAAGACCTTGACGATTCAATCAAACAACAAGCATTTATTGGGGGTAGCTAGGTGACTTAGTGGATAGAAAGCCAGGCTTGGAGATGGGAAGTCCTGGGTTCACTTCCTAGATGTGTGACCTTGGGTAAGTCAAATCATCCCTCTTGTGTAGCCCTTACCACTCTTCTGACTTAGAAATAATACACCATATTGATTCTAAGATGAATAGAAAGGGTTTTTTAAATAAAATTTAAAAACAATTTTTTTTAAGATTCTACTATGGGTTAAACACTATGCAAGGGACTAAAAAGACCTCTCTTACTCTCAAGAAGTTTATGTTCCCCTGGGAAAGAAGTAAGTATAGTCAAAAAAATAATTAAATAATATAGACAAAATTAATGGTGCAGTGGATAAAGCGCTGGGCATGGAGTTAGGAAGATTCATTTTCAAGTTCAAATCTGGCCTCAGACACTTACTGATCCAGAGAAGTCCCTTTACCCTGTTGGCCTCAGTTTCCTCCTCTGTAAAGTGAGTTAGAGAAGGAAATGGCAAACCACTCTAGCATCCTTTCAAGAAAGCCCTAAATGGGGCCACAAAGACTTAGACGGGACTGAAATGACTGAACAACCACAATGATGTGCTGGAGAAGGCTATAACAAGTATGTGGGATTAAGGAAGATCCCCTGCACATGAGCAGAGCCTAGAAGAAAGTGAGCTATTTGGGGAGGTGAAGCTCAAGGGAAGCATTTTCTTGCCCTTGTGAACAGCCTGTGGAAATGTACAGAGATTGAGAAATAGAATACTGTGCCCACAAGAGCAGGTAGTCTGGTTTGACTAGAACTTGGAAAGTTTGAAAGGGAACATCCTATGAAATATCTTGAAAGAGACTCTGAAGTCAGACTCTGGCAAGCATTGAAGGCAGTAAAATATCTGCTTTGCCCTCAGAGTAGCAGTGATCCATTAAAGCTTCTTGAGCAGAGGAATGACATGGTTACACCAATGCTTTTAGGAATATATATCACTTGGAAGTTACCTGGAGGACAGAATGGAAAGGGGATACACTTAAGGCAGGAAGTCCAGTTAGGAGTTTACTCCAGAAGTCTAAACAAGAAGTAAGGAGGGTCCAGACTACGTAGGTGGCCACATGAGTGGAGAGAAGGGGACAGACAAGTGAGGGGTTGGGGGTTTCTTTAAGTGAAAGCTACTGATTAAATGCCAATTCAGGAAGACAGGCCTAGAAAAATGCCTTCATGTGATCACAACTCTAAGTTATTAAGAGAGATCATGGGCATAGGAAAAAAAGTAGTACATCTGTCCACTGTCCCACAGACACTCAGTAGCATACTTTTCAACTGTTATTGACAGGGAATGGCTGCCAAAACTGGTCTTAGCTGAAGCTAAGATAGAGGATAGATGTGGAGATTAAAATTAATATACAAAATACTAAATATTATATTTATAAAATTTTATTAATAATAAACTAACATAAAAAGCTAACTAAAAGGATACTAACCAGTCTGCTCCCAAGAGAAAAAGAGGAAAAATGAGGCAGAGCCTCAGAACTTATACAAAACATAACCATGCAAAGGTAGACAAAAGGAAAAGCATTGTACGTAATACAGAAAGGAAGTTTGGATAATGTAGGTTTTAGAGATTCAAGATATTTCTAACTATACACAAAGGAGAATGGAACAAGCTTAAAATGATGCTTGTTTTAAGATTTGCAAAGTGTGTTTCATTGTTTTCAGAATCTTGTGAGAGAGAAACTATTCTAATTGTCCCACTTTACAGATGAGGAAATTGAAGTTCAGAGAAGGTGACTTCTCCAAGGTCATATAGCTAATAATTGTAGTAGGAAGAATTTGAATGTAAGCCTTACTGACTCTAAGACAACTGGAATGTTGTTCCCGACCTAGATAAATCGTCTATATGCTCTGAGCTCTCCTTTAAAGAATGGGGATAACTATACTTTACCTTTTCATCTGGCAGGGTTTTATTGAATATCAAACAAGATAATTTATGTGAAGATACTGCAATTGAGAAATATAAGGAACACATACCAATGCAAATTATTATTAATACTAATACATAAATTGATAAATAAATAATTAACCCAAAGAATGTCAGTTTAAACTAAATACCAAATCACATTTGATCATTCACAAATATTCTATTGAATTCCTTGCTGCTCCTGGTTACACATTGAAATCTCAAATCCCAAAGAGTTTTTTCAAGATGAAAAAGCTACGGTAATCTTAATTCAGGAAAAGAATAATTTCAGTAAATACAGTTTCACTATTTCCAACACATCCATTTCTCCCTTAGTAAAATGTACACACAAGGTCCTGTCATCCATCTTTTTTTATACCAATTTATAGCCAATTTCTGCCATCCCATGGCTTCCCTCGAGGCTTCAGCTTATGTGACATCCCCAACTGACATTGACAGGAATGAAGTTCAATCACCAGACTGTGCTGTATTTGGTGGATGGGAGTAGAGAAAGTCTTCATTATTAGAGAAGAATGCCAAAACCTCAGGTACTGAATACCTTACTCTTTTAGTGCTGTTTTGGGTTTTCTCAAACCCCTGAAGGCAGCCTGTACAATGTTTTCCTGTGGTTGTTTCCAGAGATTATATTCAGATGATGATAAAAATACTCCTGGGGAAATCTTTTTTCATAATTATTAATAAGCAGTATTTGGAAAGTGCTTTTCTTTAACTCACAGTTTTATCTTTAAAATAACGCATAATGGAAACAGGTTATTTCTTCAAAGATTGCCAGAAAATAAATGATAATCCAAATTCTTCCTTCTCAGGGGCTGAATTAATCCACCACTGACCACAAGGAGAACCAGAGCTATTAGATAATATGTTAGGGTCTAGAATGCTCCCAGATTTTGTCCCTGACAAAATTGTCTGGTCCTCCAATCAAGTATGGCTCTTCCCCTTTATACCTCACACAACACTTTATTTTGAACCTTTCTCATTAACTTATCATGTACTATTTTCCATTAGAACTATCTCTGTTTATTCATATCTTTTTTTAGGCAATAGGGGTCAAGTGACTTGCCCAGGGTGTTTATACCTTATTTCCCTACTGAACTTTAAGCACCAAATGAACAGGAACTAGGTCTTATTTCAACTATATGACTGTAAAGCCTCGTCAGTCAAAATGACTAGAGGACTTAGTCATAGGATTAGAAAATGTTAGTAGAGAAATAGCATGGTATAGTAGATAAGGCACTAGGTTTAAAATCAAGGAAATCTGACTTGCTAAATGTGTGACTCTGCACAAGTCACTTAACCTCTGAATCTTGGTTTCTTTTTTCCTTTTTCTTTTTTTAAACCAATACTATATATTGGTTCCAAGGCAGAAGAGCAGAAAGGACTAGGGAAAACTTGCCCAGTGTCACACAGCTAAGAAGTTTTCTGAGGTAAGACTTGAAACCAGGACTTCCTGTCTTCAGGCCCAGTTCTCTACCTACTGAGCCATCTAACTGCCTCCTGCATCTTGGTTTAATTATCCCATTAGACCAAAAATCCCAACTCTTAAATTAGCTTTTAGGCAAAATTTTAAAATAGTAGTAGTAGTTGTTGTAAACAATAATAGAAATTCATATTTCTCTTAACTTTAGAGTCTGTAAGGCACTTTCTTCATAATAACTCTAAATAAAATGTTTATTGATTGACTGATAAATAAATAAATGTGTATTGACTGATGGATATTTTAAGTAACGATATCTCCATTTTACAGAGAAGAAAATGTTTTGTTTTTGGCATCCCCCATGTTCTCTATCTGCTTCTCTTTATTCTTTCTGAGAGCCTTCTTGGCACATGGTAGGCTTAAATAGGCTACATAAATTACAAATTAATTTTGTAGCCTATTTAAGCTGTAGAAGTGGCATAAAGGATGTTACTGGAGAAATGTGACCAAAAACCAAAAGAGATGAGCCTGATCATGTAATGAGAATCAGGGAAACCTAATGAATAACCCCATATACTTCTTTGGTCTCCACAAAATAGTCAAGAAATATAAAGAAAAATACTTCACTCATTGGGTGAATCTCTTGTGAAGAATTTGCAAGCCAACATGGATAAGACACAAGATGAGCACATGTGGATGGATTTGGATCTTTGTTGTTAGAGGAAGTATCTTTATCTTTGTAATCACAGAAGTATTGAAGGATAACCCTATGTATATTGAGAGAAGGAGACCATTTGGAGCATTCTTTTTCTTTTCTTTTAAACTCTTGTCTTCTGTCTTAGAATTAATACTAATTAACAATACTAATCAGCTCTAAGGCAGAAGAGTAATTAGGACTAGGTAACTGGTATTCACCCACTTGCCCAGGATCACACAGCTAGGAAACATCTGGACCAATTTTGAATTCAGGTTCTCCTGACTCCAGGCCTGGTTCACTGAGCCACTTAGCTGCCCCAAGACTGATGATTGATTCTTTAGTTGAGGACTATAGTATTCTATAACTCACAGCCATATTACATCATTAAGAAAACATGGCAGTTTAAAGGGGTCATAAACAAAGCATTTTCGAGCTGGGAAAGACTTTGGAGTTCCTCTACTCCATTTCCCCTCTTTAGTATCTTTTCCAGAAATGAAATCTGCCAATGTCATCTTCCCAATATTTCTCATGATTCTGGGTTTGGCTCAAGAACGGCTGAAAGAAAAGAGTCAGGTTCATTTTATCAGCAGGTATTTAGTCATTTTCTGCCCTTGAGATTTGATGTACACATTATGGTTCTATGCATCGTGACCATTCCATTCTGTATCTCAAAAAGGCTCATATGCTTTTGTTTGCCTTCTTGATGATAAATCATTTTTATGAATGAACCTGATGCCATGTTTCAGAGAAAATGTACAATCTCCATAAAATAAATAGCCCTTCTATTTTTGGCCTGAAAAACTGCTAAGTTTGGGTTCTTTCCCATATTTAAACTCTGAGTAATAGAATGAGAGACTAAAATAACTTCCACTCATTCAGTTACCAACCTCCCATATCCCATTCAATAAAAAGGAGACAGAGAGAGAGAGAGAGAGAGAGAGAGAATTAGTGATAGTGTAGCATCTCCTAATTCAAGGATATTAAGAACATGTTTCCAGTTATATGCTAGGGTCCTGGCAGAAATGGCACAATCAGGAATTATTTCAAAGTGAGAGAATTCTTTCCCTTTAAGGGAGAAAAATAGTTATACTCATCTTTGTTGTTTCATACAGAGAATAATGTGAAAAATATGCTCATACCCAATATGCAATGGATATATAAATAACCCATGGTTCAATTTCCACCTTCTTCTATGATACTAGATAAAAAAATTAAGAAATTATGACATGGAGTTAATAAAAGTCCCCCTCCTTTCCAGGGTTGGTGTAAAAATCAAATGAGATAATAATCATAAAAATATTGTGTATATAGATGACTATAATAGAAAGTACAGTATGAAAGTGCAATACAAGGCTAACTGAAGAAAATGTTATACAATTTCAGAAGATGAAGAAATTAGCTTTTACTCAGGAAATTTTGTATGTTTCTAAACTACTTCTTACTTTTCACTTCCTTAGTGAAAATGTGGTAAACTAAGCTGGCCAAATCATTTTAGCTTCTGTTTACTTCAGTGAAAATGGAGAACAATGGCCTAACACTACTTATGCATGACCTTTTGTATTCTCAGCAGCAGACAAAAAAAAATAGCATTTATTAAGCACCTACTATATGCCTTTGCATCACAATGAAATAAGGAACTTTATATAGGAAGCAAGTCCGTTTCTCAAGGAGCTTTCAAATGAGAATAAACACACTTGCATAGGGAAAACACATGTGAAGATATTATCACTTATTACTAGTATATCTAGCAGACCAGAAAATAATGTTTATGGAATTATTCATGCTTGGATTACTCAGAATGCATTTTCTTTATAAAATAGACATTTTCATAGACATTTCATCACATTTATCATACCTGTGCAAGCTCCCTAAAAGTTAGGTGAAGAATCTCTTGGGATACATTAAAGGCAAGTATTTCTGCATGGTTGGCTAATTTGAGATTGAACTTGAGAAAATATCATTTAACAAGAAGTGCCTCTAATAAGAATAATTTTTCGACACCCATATTACTGGGTTGGAGTGATTATGAGGTCTGAGTATCTACTGTCTATAGCTTTGATGGATAAATTAAGGGCTTTCATTGAGCACAGCCCTATGGTACCTCTGATTACTTCCTTTCCATTCAATTAAAGAAATAAGTTTCCCTCTTATTTGGTTCTTATTTAGATGCACACCCCCTGGGCATCTTGTTGAAGAGGTTGCTTATGTAAAAGTATGACACTTTCTGCTAATATTTCTAGTCCTTCCCAAATTCACAGTGAATCATAGTTTGTCATTTGAAATCTGCTATCTCTATTGTTAATTAGGGCATGGAGTTCTGGTACCCATTCCCCTGAGAGTGGTCCATCAAGGTGATAGTAAAATCTGCTTTTTTACCGTAGGGGACTCGGTGTCTTTGAGGGGTATAACCTGGTAGCTGGGTAAGGGGAGAGTGACATTGAGCCTCCACTCCTATTCTACACCCACTGCCCTTAACTTGGCTGCTCCACATAAAACTCAACAATAAGAGAAGAGGGAGAAGTCATTTAAATTCTGACAAGAGGAATCAGATTCAGTAGCCTGGGGTCTGATTTGTCTCTAGTAAAATTGGCTAGAGGGAAAGAAAGCTATCAGAAATGAAAAAGGGCAGGAAATCTAGTGATAGTGATCTGACAAGAAGAAAATACATTTTAATTCAGTCAAACTCCATGATTCCTCCTAGTGATTGTAAGGATGGGAAGAGAGTCTCATCTCATAGACTCTCTCTCTCTCTCTCTCTCTCTCTCTCTCTCTCTCTCTCTCTCTCCCCTATCATAACATTGGTTACTTGGCTCTCATTATTCTTATAAGAGAAGAGCAGCAATTCCTCATTTAAAGAATGTGGGGGAAAGAATCAGTATAACTAGTGATCCAAAACCCAGATGAAAACAGAGAAGTATCGTAGAGCTCATCCTCTTTAAATACACATGATGCATAAAGAAAAGCAGATATTTCTAATAGAACTCATTTCACCTCATTTGGAAATGGGGATTCCCACATACATATCTTTTCCTCCTTCAGGAGACATGAAAACGGTACTTACTATCATCAAAAAACTTTGCTTTTTTCCATTTTTTTGTCCAGCTTTGCCCTTCTTTGTACAGCATCATTTTCAAATGTCAGTACTTTAAATATAAATCTCCCCAGGCTCCTCTGTCTCATCCTTCACTTCTACCCCTAACCCTCCCCCCATATATATGCCAGCTTACTATGTTTGGTCAAGATGGACCCAGGAGCAATTGCATTAACAAAAATGTCATCTTCCCAAGACAATACAGAGAACCCTGACCATCTCCCACCCCTTTTGTTAGAAATAGCAAAGCTCCTATTTCTCAGCCATTTCATTACTCATTGCAAACCATAAGTAAAAAGAGGTGAGAAGAGCCCTACTATCAATGCATACTTTTGCCAGAGTTTACTCCATCTCTTCTGAAGTTATAAATCAAACCCTGCAGGTGTACATGCATAGCAGTCATGGATGAGTTCACAAGGAGAAGACTTACCTGCCGATGAGTAAGAATTCTCCTACAACTCCCAGACGTTTCATAGCACTCAGGAGCCCTCTGACTGTCATCCCTTCACAGAAGCAGACCACCACTCTGGCCTTGGGTAGCCTCTCCCGGAGCTTGCGCAGAAGCCGATCGAAGCTTTTCTCTCCAGAATTACTATAGATTTTGTCTGAGTGAGCAATGCATAGGCCTTCCTGGGCAGCCAGCTCTTTGAAAGCATCCATTCCACTTTCCCCATAGTTTCCTAATCAAAAATAAACAATAAGTGTTTATAAGCAGTATAGTAGCATCCTCCAACCCCCTCACTTCTGACTCAGCTTCTCTGGCTTCCTTGACAACTCAGCTCAAATTCCCTTTCCCTGGTCCCCCAACTTTTCCTCTCTTTTCCAGTGTCTCCTTTCTGAGATTTCTTTCCTTCTATTCTGTTTATATCTTGTGTGCATATAGTTATTAACATATTATCTCCCGTGTTGGATTATGAGCTCTTCAAGGGCAGGGATGATTTTTTTTTGCCTTTCCCTGTAGTGCTTAGCACAGTGCCTGGCCCATATTAATAGGGTAATAAATGCACAACAGACAGACCGAAAATCCAGTCACAAATCAGACTATCAGAGGTAACATTTGCACTGTAGGTATTCTAGAAATGAATAAGAGATGAGACCTTAAATGTATAAGACGCGTAATAGACAGATGAAAATAGAAGTCCTAAGGATATTTGGGAGGAAATTTAAAAAACAGATTTGGAGACAACTATCTCTAGAGGGATGAGACAAGAGTAAAAATATTGAAAACAGGTGTCCAAAGAAGAAAAAATAAAGGAGAAAGAAATTTGTCAGAGGAGAAAAGATGGATGAAGCTATATGAGATGTGTTGAACTAGTCATGGCTTGGATACCAAAATTTGGTTATAGACCAATAAAAATAATATAACATTTACTTAAAGTAGATTGATTTGTAGTGACATGGTAACCAAAAATTTTTTTAAGTGTCATGGAATAAACCAAGCATGAAATGAAATGAGTCTGTGTGTCATAATCTCCTGTATGAATGATGTTGAGAAGTAAGTGACATCCGTTAAGCCTTCCCAGTGATTTCTTCTTGAACTCTCACAAAGTTGATAATTCAAAATACAATAGGAGCTCCATCTGGTGGCTAAAGTCACAAGTCTGGGCATTTGTGGTAACAAGTTCAAATCCTGTTGATATTTTTTTTTATTAAGTACTAAAATATTTTTCCACTGTCAAATAACTATGTTCTCCACATCAGTTTCAAGTCATTCTTCCTTTGTCCAAAGGTGTTCAAAGTAATATACTTTTAACATTAAATATCAAATAATTATCTTTATTTATATTATATAAATATATATTCATATATAATTGTATTTGTTTAATATTATTAAATATTAAATAATTAAACCTGCAATTAAATAATTAAATTGAAATTTAAGTTAGGAATATTAAATAATATATTTATATATTTTATATAAATATTCTTGGTAACCAGGACTATAGATAGTAAACTGACTGGGTAGGGACTGTCTCCATTAGGTTGTTCTTTATAAATATTCATTTGCCTTTTTATAGTCTTGCACTGGCACATTTTATGATTTGAAAGAAAAATTATGTGATGGTAATTATTTCTGTCAATACATATTTGTAGAACAGTTTAATAGTTAAGTGATCCAGAAATCAGAAATTGGGCATTGAGTCATTAGAAGAAATAAATCAGAGTAAGAAGGCTATGAAGCGCAAAGGCAGATATGATGAATGTGACAGCTGATTGTGTGAAATGAAAGGTCACTGTTACAATAAGCGTGATTCATTTGAACTGAGTTAATTGTGAAGGCTACTTGTCTTGGGCTCGATCAGAAAGTAGATTTAAAAAAAAAAAAAAAGATATACGGCATAGGGAAAGTGTGTGGTATGCCAGCACTGCTTTGAATGTTAGCCAGCTATGTTGTCAGAGTCTGAATTCTCAACTGATAGAAATTCTCAGATTCTATTGTTTACTGACACTAAACCACTAGGAGGTTTTCACTACAATAATTCTATGTTCAGGTTTACCATTTTTCCCCTGAGACAGTAGGCATAGTTCCATTAATCTTCTGAAGAGTCATGTCTACTTTGTTCTGAATTTGTTCTGTGTTGTTCCAAAAGTAAACTTAGTTCACTTGGTGCAAATTATAAAGAAGATTTTTGCTAAGAAAAGAAAGAATTTCCTAATGACTAGGATGGACTAGGCTATCTCATGATGAAATATGTTCTAATATGTCACTTGAAAGTATTAAAACTGAAATTGGATTGGCCATATGTTGAGGATTCTATGGAAAGAACTGTTGTTATTGGGTAATGAATTGGCTTAGATGACCTTGAAGATTCTGAGTCTGCTGGCCACTTTTCCAAGAAAATTTAGTAGGTTTTAAGATTTTATATATAATAGCAGTAATAGAAACTTTTAGAAGAAAAAATCAAAGTAAAAAATTTCAATATGATGATTATAATACATTACAGAATCACAGATTCTCAGAATGAGAAGAGACCTTGGAGATCAGAGTTCTTAACCTAAGGCCCATGAATTTGTTGCAGTTTTACAAAATATTTTGATAATTTTATTTCTTTATAAGTTGTTTCCTTCATAACCACATTATTATTATAAGTGCATATTATTTCATGCACTTGAAGCATTCTAAGGAGTCCATATGCTTTATCAGACTGATAAATGCATTAAAAGTATCTCATTTGATTCTTAGATAATTTTAACAAATATGATGGTTTTCGTTATGTAAGCCTTAAATTTGCTTCTTTGCAACTTCTGACCATTGCTTCTGGTTTTGACCTCTGAAAGCAAGAAAAGTAAGTCTGATCCCTCCTTTATGTGATAATCCTTCAAATACTTGAATACAGCTAACTTGTCTCCCTTATGGCTTCACTCTCTGGGATATTCAATTCTTTTAACCAATATTTTTATAAATCATTTATTTCTTTGGCAACTAACCAGTATTTATTTTTTCTTCCCAACAATGAAAATTTAAAACAAAACCCTTGTAACAAATATGCGTAGTCCAGCAAAACAAATTCCTACTTTGACTATTTCCAAAATGTATTTCATTCTTCATCTTTAGTCAATCACCTCTCTTCCAAAAGAAGGGTAGTTTTCTTCCATTAATCCTCTGGAGAAATGGCTGATCAATGCATTGATTAGAGTTCTCAGATCTTTCACAGTTGTTTATTTTTAGAGTGTTGTTGCTACAATATAAATTGTTCTTCTGGTTCTGTTCACTTCAATCCTAGCTGTCCTCCTCTACACATTATTTGTTGTAAGAAAATAAAGGATATATCCCAACAGAACATATGATTTAGGAACAATTTCTCTTTTCTCTCATTTGTCCACTTGCTATAATGATTAATTCTCATAATTAGCTCTTCATGTTCTTTTTTCCCAAAAGTAAATGTTTAGTTCTGTTACTGTGCCCAGTTGGCCTTCAGCTTAAACAACAAAAGAAAGGGGTAAAATTAATAAGGAAAATAATTTATGTACAAAAGCTCTCAGCAAAGAGGCTTCCTCCTGAGCTGAGTTGGGAAAGATGCTGCTATTCAACATTTTGCCCCAGCATAATGAATCTACCATTGTTGCCAATATGGGGGTGCAGAGGTTATTTACACAACCACATGTGCTAATGGTTTTTTGTTCTATGTGACATTAGACTCCATTAAATTGTTGGGATTCAATGGTGACAACTCTAATCTGTTAATTGCTCAGTTGGTAAAATATCTCTAAGTAGGATAATTTTCTAACAATGTGCTAGATACTGGAGTTACTTGATCTTCACTTTCAGTTTAGATACTTCTTAACCAGGTTATTTGAAAAATGTCCTACAGAATTTTCTGTAAGATCACTATGTTGTTCTTAAATTTCAGGTTATTATCAAGATATATAGATACTGTAAGTGACCTACTTATGATTATTGCCCATGGAGCCAAGGATCCCATCCTTGTTATATGCTTTTCAATAGGAAAGAACAATTACAGAATCTGAACTAAGGAACATCTTTCTCCTTTCTAGATTACAAATACTTATTTCTTTGTGAAAATCATGCCTCCTCCATACACCTGCTGGGTTTTCTATATTTAAATGTTTCCCTTTGTTTCTAGGTTGTTGGGTTTTTTTCAGAGGTGGGAAGAGGGAAGATCATTTTATTAAAAATATCTAAAATGGGCTACGTGTGTAAAATACCTGGAGAAATTTCGATAGCTAGAATCAAAAAGCAAACATTTTCATTGTGGTCTGTTGTAGGGCAGAGGAGACATTAGCGTCATGATAGGTATTGCCAGTCCATATGTAGGTATGCTTTACCTGAATAAAGAAGCCCTTCCCAAGGTTCTGACATCAGAATTCCATTGGCTTACTAGGTATGATTTTTTTTTCTTAGATGGCTTGCCTTCATGATTTGATTATTCATGCTGAATTAAAATAAGAGAAAAATTATTTTTTTGAATTTCAGCCCTTTGTAAGTATACTGATCAAATTCCAGAAGGTATGACTCAAAAAATTCAAAATGTAGGGGCAGCTAAGTAGCTCAGTGGATTGAGAGATGGAAGGTCCTAGGTTCAAATCCGGCCTCAGACACTTCCTAGCTGTGTGACCCTGGGCAAGTCACTTGATACCCATTGCCCACCCTTACCACTCTTACACCTAGGAATCAATACACAGAAGTTAAGGGTTTAAAAAAAAATAAAAATAATAAAAAAAGAAATAAAAAAGAAATTCAAAATATATGAAATTCTAATGTTTTCATTTTGGTTTAAAGAAGGAAAAATTCCTTCTTTTATAATTAAAATTGTATTAGCATCTTTAATTTTTACATATCCTAAATTAACCTTTGTATGTCTCCCAATATTTCTTCCCAAAGAGTCATTCTATATAGAAAAGAATATTTGGAATTTGTATTTTTAAAAAACTTTTTGAAATTCCCTTTGTTTCCCATTTTGTCTGATTTATCTAGGTTTTACCCTTCTAACTTTTCGTATTTTCCTGCCTCATCCAGGCCTCCTTTTCTATTCTAAGTATCTAGAAGTAGTTTCTAACTTCCTCATAATTCTTTCCTATTACTCAGCTGATGTTACCAGCCAATAACTGGAAGAAATTGTGTCCATTAAACTCCCTCCTTCCATACAAGTCTCTGAGAGGCAAGAATTAATCCACATTTTAAAAGAAGTTCCAAAAAAAGAGATTCCATAATCTCCTCTGGAGACAATATTTAAACATTGTTGCTCAGAAATCCTCAAGTTTATCTAAATCCCTTTAGAATGAAACCTAAGCCCATTTTCACTTCTTTTTATTTCCTTAAAAGAAGAAACTGGCCATGACCCCAATTACAGCAACTCTTATGCTTCAAAAGTCATACTTCAGGGGCAGCTGGGTAGCTCAGTGGAGTGAGAGTCAGGCCTAGAGACAGGAGGTCCTAGGTTCAAACCTGGCCTCAGCCACTTCCCAGCTGTGTGACCCTGGGCAAGTCACTTGACCCCCATTGCCCACCCTTACCAATCTTCCACCTATGAGACAATACACCGAAGTACAAGGGTTTAAAAAAAAAAGTCATACTTCAGTCTTCTTTTCTCTTGGGCTAAAAGACATAAAAAGCACCCTTTCATTCATTCAACACACAATTATTAAGTACCCACTCTCTGAGAAACAAAAAAATGAACCAATCCCTCTCCTCGAATTCACATTTTTTGGAGGAAGGAGGAACATGTATGCAAAGCAATCAAATGCAATATCTATATACCACAGAGATGTAGTGCATAATTTTGGAAGGAAGAAAGTACTAGATATAGGGGACAGGAAGGTTTCAGAATAAGCTTCCTGTAGGAAGTGGCACTTGAGCTGAAGCTTGAAGGAAGTCAGAAATTCCATGAGATCAGGATGAAGGGCATTCTAGGCATGAGTAACAAACTATTATATAAAGACAGTGAAGGAGGAGATGAAATACACTGGGCAAAGAAGAGCAAATTAGGCCAATCTGACCAGAACATAAGGTGCATAGTTTGAAGAAAAGTAGAATGTAAGAGGTCTAAAAATGTAGGCTAGAACTAGACTATGAAGGGCTTCAGAAGCCAAACAAAGGACTTTATGCTTTACCCTATAGGCAGGACAGAAGCACTAGAACATTGTTGAGCAGTGATGTGTCACATCAATGTGCCAGTTGAATATAGGGTAGATTGAAAAGGGGAGAGAAATGGATGCAGTGAAACCACGTAAGAGACTATTGCAATCATCTAGGTGAAAAGTGATAAAGACCTGAACTAGAGATGAGTGGAGAGAAGAGAAAAGTTGTGATATTGTGAAGGTAGAATTGAAAAACAACAACTAGTCAAATGTGTAGGTACCATGAGAAAAGGGGAAAAAGTTAAGGAAGACTCTTAAGGTTGCAACCATTTACCTAAATTATAAGAATGGTGATATTTGTCCCAGAAATCGGGAAGTTAAAAAGAAAGGAAGGAAAGAAAATGAAGTTTAAGGTGCCTCCAGAATGTCTATTTGGAGATGTTCGAAATATATGTTACTAGACCTCAGGAGGGAAAAAAAAGAGGTTGAATGAATTTCCACATTTCCTCCAAGTTTTGTCATTTTCACTTTCTGTCATAATTGTCAATCTAATAGGTATGGAGTAGTATCTCAGAGTTGTTTTAATTTGCATTTCTCTAATTAATGAGTTAGAGCATTTTTTGCCTGACTAGAAAGAGCTTTAATTACTTAATCTGAGAATTGCCTGTTCATATCCTTTGACAATTTAGCAACTGGGGAATGACTTGTATTCTTTTATATTCAACTCATTTCTCTAGGTATAAGAGAAATGAAGTGTTTATTAGAGGGACTTGTAAAAAATTTTTCCACCACCGTAATTGCTGTATATTATTCTCCATCCTATTTGTGACTACCACTTCCCCTAATTTACCCTCTTTTCTATCAGTCCTACCCCTTCTCTAATCTCCTTTCCCTCCTACTTTCTTGTAGGGTAAGATAGATTTCAATATCCGATTGATTGTGTATATTCTTCCCTTAGTAAGCCAATTATGATGAGAGTAGGGTTCATATTCTCCTCTCCCCACCTCTCCATCTTCCCCTCCACTGTAAAAGTTATTTTATTTTAGATAATTTACCTCATTCTATTTTTCCCTTCCCCTTCTTCCCAATGCATGCCTCTTTCTCATGCCTTAATTTATTTTTAATATCATCCTGTCATATTCAGCTTACATTCCTAGCCCTTTGTTTTTGTATATCCCTTCTAATTATACTAATAATGAAGTTCTTTAGAGTTATAAGAATCATCATGTAGAGATGTTCACAATTTCTTATTGAATGTCTAGATTTCTCTTTCCTGTTTACCTTTTTATACTTCTCTTAAGTTTTGTATTTGAGAACCATTTTTTTTCATTCAACTCTGGTCTTTTCATCAGGAAGCTTGAAAGCTTTCAATGAACATCCATTTTTCCCTGGAAAGATTATGTTGTTTTGCTGGGTAAGTGATTCTTGTTTGAAGTACTAGCTCCTTTGCCCTCTGGAATGTTATATTCCAGGTCCTCTGATCCTTAATGTAGAAGCTGCTAAGTCCTGTGCTGTCCTGACTGTGGTTGCACAAGGTCTGATTTTTTTTTCTTTTTGGCTGCTTGCAATATTGTCATCTTGACCTGGAGTTGTGAAATTCAGCTATAATATGCCCAAGTTATAATTTTGGGATCTCTTTCAAGAGATGATGAATGGATTATTTCCACTTCTCTTTTGCTCTCTGGTTCTAGAATATCAGGGCAGTTTTCCTTGCTAATTTCTTGAAAAATATCTAAGCTCTTTTTTTGATCGGGTCTTTCAGGGAATCCAATAATTCTTAACATTATCTCTCCTGGATTTATTTTCTGGGTCAGTCATTTTTCCAATGAGCTATTTCAGATTTTCCTCTATTTTTTTTCATTCTTTGACATTGATTGACTGTTTCTTGTTGTCCTATGGAGTCATTAGCTTCAAGTTGCCTAATTCTAGTTTTTAGGACATGATTTTTGAGTGAGTTTTCATGTCCTTTTCCCTTTGACTAATTTAACTTTGTAGAGAGTTATTTTCCTCAGAGAACTTGTATACTTTTTTTCCCATAAAGTCCATTCTGTCTTTTAGGAAGTTCTTCTCTTTGCCCTAGTTTTGTATATTTTTTCCATTTGGCCAATTCTGCTTTTAAATAAGATCTTCTCTTCATTGGACTTTTGTGCCTCTTTTGCCAATTGTCTTGTTCTGTTTTTTTTTTTAAGGCATTGATTTCTTCAGTATTTTTGTTGTCTCTTTTACCAAGCTGTTGACTATTTTTCATGATTTTCCTGACTCACTCTCATTTGTTTTCCCAGTTTTTCTTCTACCTCTCTTATCTGATTTTTAAAATCCCTTTTTGAGCTTGTCCATTTATTCTTTTGGGGGATGAAGAACAATTAACATTTTTCTTGGAGATTTTGCATGCTGTTTTGTTGTCTTCTTCTGAGTTTGTGCTTTGGTCTTCCCTGTCACCAAAATAACACTCTGGGTTGAATTTATTTATTTTTTGTTGTTGTTTGCTCATTTTTCAGATTTTTCTTTTCTTTTAATTTAAAAGTTGTTAAAGTTGAGCTATGTTCCCACAGTGAAAAGAGCATTATTTCAAGCTTTAGGTGCAGCTGCACTGGTTCTGGGGATTCTATCTGCTTATAGTTTTTTCAAGGTAGTATAATGTAAGGATAGTTGTATTTAAAACTCTCCAGACATGTGCTCTTGTCTGTGAATAACCATAATCATTCTTTTACCCCTTGAATTGTGGTCCCTTGTTCCCAAGTGTCCATAAGCACCACTATGTGCTAGTGTTCCTCTTCACCCTGAAACCTCACTCCAAGCTTGCTACCTACATCTGTGTATGGGTAATGCAATAAGTGTCTTGCACCCAGAGCTAGCAAAGGGACCCCTCCAATCTCCTTCTGAACAATTATCTGACACATACACTCGACCCACTCATTATGTATGACTGAGAGCTCTGGAAGCCTTTGCTGCTACTTCAGCTCCACCTAGGGCCTGTTGCCAAAATGGGACCTGCCCTGGAGTGGTACTTTGTGCTCCACTTCTACCCTGGTGCACTGATCCCTTGTACCAACCTTCCAAGTTGTTTTAAGCTAAAAAAATTATTTCTCCCATCTTTTTGTGGTTATGTTGCACCAAAACTCATTCTGAGGCTTTATATAATAGTTTTTGGGAGGGTAATTTGATAGAGATCAGATGGATCCATGTACCTTCTCCACCATCTTGGCCCATAGTATTTTTTTATTTTTTTAGTCTCCCTCCTAACTTTCCTTTCCATTTTCCCTCTTACCTTCTTGCTGCACTCTATTGAAATAAAAGAAAAACCTTTATAAAAATATGCAGTCAAGCAGAACAAATTCCCATATTGGTCATGTCCTAAAATATTGTTTCATTCTCTTTTTCTTCATTCAATCTACCATTTCAAAGCTGTGAGAGATTTTCAATGTGTTTGCAATTTTTTAGAGAAGAACCCCAACTCTGCTTCTTTGTCTCTGTGTCTGTTGCTCCCGCAACCTGTCTATCTATCTGTCTGTCTTTCTCTCTTTCTCTTACTCCCTCTACCTCTTGTTCTCTGTTATGCAGAATTAGTTCTGGCAACTTAGATGTGAACCAACTGCTTTCTGTCGTAGTACATAGGGATAATGACCACTTGAACATAATGTCATTCATATATTAAATTAGTATAAAACCTAATGCTGCCCAGGACTTCAGGGAGGCTGAGTGCATGGTGGTGGAACCTGGGAAGAATTCTAATCAGCACTTCTACACTGCTCCCTCACTTTCCCCAATTATGTTTCACCTCAGAGAATTAGAGCCTATCAGTAAGAGAGAGGGGAGACAACTGTTTCTAAATGAAAATTTTTGAGTTAAATAATCCTGATCATTTTGTTTTGAACTCCCTCCAAGTTCTCCACATGATTTTAGATGTTAAATTTGACCCAGGGTTTATAAAGATCTTAAAGATGTTAAATTTGACTCAGGACCTATAAAGATCTGACTAGTGCTGAATATAATGGGAAGACTACCTGATGATTCCTTTAGTCTATATTCCTATTTTCCAAAGTCCTAAATGTTTTACTTTTTTTTTTTATTACAGAGTTTCATTGTTGACTAATGATCACCTTTGTATTCCCTAATGAATCCTAGACCTTTTTCTGCTTTACTTGCATTTAGGCAATTCTTTGTCTTATGTTTAGACTTTCTATTGAAATCCTTAAATTTATTGTATTTCTATACTTATCCTGATTGGAATTAATAATAAACTTCTGAAATCCCTTTTTGCTTCATAGTCCTATAGTCATCTAAATTCAATACACTCAATCAGGTTTCCAAGCCTTAAAGATTTTGTCAGTAATGTGTCTGATATTTTAAGGCAGGCAGCTTAGCAGTGCAATGGATAGAGTGCTGGACCTGGAATCAAGAAGACCTGATTAAATCCTGCTTCAGATGTTGCCCAGCTATGTGACTTTGGGCAAATCATTTAAACTTTAGTCACTCTTAATTTCCTTATCTGTTAGATGTGGATAATAATAACTCCTATCTCCCAAAGTTATTTTGAGAATCAAATAAAATAATTTTATAGTGCCTTGAAAACCTTAAAACACTATATGAATGCTAGTTATTATTGTTATTTTCATCATCTTCATCTTCCTCGTTCAACCAACTCATCAATCATCTCCATTCCATTCCTCCATTCCTGCTTCCATCAAACTAGTGCAGACATGTTACCTATCTCATGGACAAGAATTTCTTAACTGTCCTAATCTCTACTGTCTCTACTCCAACCCCTAATTTTTACCCCATTAGCATAACATTTGTCATTTAACTACATCATCCTGCCATTTTTGACAATTTCCAATTTCCTACAAAATAAAATAAAATTCAAATGCCTCAGTCTGCCATTTAAAATCTCTTTCCAATTACATCTTCTACTATTCCTCTTTTTTCCCTATCCTAACTAAATCAGACTATTCTCCAATTCCCAAATATACACCCTTAATTTTCTGTCCCCATGTCTTTGCTTATGTTGTTCCTTCCATTGTAAATGTTCTTCTCCAGCATATTCATCTGTTGAAATCTTACCCATTCTTCAATGCCTGGACCAATGTTTCTTTCTCCAGGAAGCCTTTTCTAATCTCTCACAACCAGATATGATCTCCTCTTTCTCTGAAGATCCTTGCCACTTTATTTGTGCCTCCGTAAGAGTATTTGCCATAGTAAGCCCTCAAAGTGTAGAGGAAAAAGTCTGGGGGAAATCTTCCAAGTACATTGACTTCAATATGAGGTTTGCAAATCATACAAGTCATTGAGTCTGCAGACACACCCAATTTGGTCGAAAACCCTGAACATTAGCATCAGCATGATTTTCATGGGGAAAAAAGAGGAAAAAAGGTAGAGATTTATATCAAAACTATAGAAACAAACAGAGGAATGGGTGTTAGGGTGTCTAAGGTGAGACTGCTACTATTGTCATTAAATTGGATTAGATTGGAACATATGTCCATCCTGTAGTTGTCTTGTTTTGAGGGAATTTTTACATCCCCCTGGAAAAGAAGATCTAAAGTCTCAGTGGAGCAGGAAATCTCCATTCACTTGGCCAATCTGTGTTTCGTTTGTAAAGAAACAAGGCAACAAAGGGCATTTCATAAGGGAGAAGTTGATACCACAAATTTATAGTGAATTACAGTTTTTTGACAACAGGGGAATTTGACATGTAGCCACTCTGATATCTAAATTATTAATATGATTTTCTTCTTAATTGAATATATCTATACATTATATATATTTAAACAATTAGCTTACTATTAATCCTAAATATTAGAGTTGATTCAACTCAGGTATGAAGCCTAGTAACATCTGGCACCATTTCTTACTGCAAACTCATATCAATAAACTGTTTCAGCTTAATAATTATTGTTATCAATTAATTATTTCTAACTAAATCAAATTTATTAAAAATCAGGGATAATGTCTTCCTTTTCTCTATATTCTTTAAAATGCCAGTATTGTTGCCTGACTCCTAAGAGATACTCAAGAAATAATAGTTAAATTGAATTGAATTACCAGTTTGCCTTTAAAATAGTCATTATAGGTAGGGGCTTCTGGGTTAATATGGCAGCAGAGTAAAAAGCAGCTGCTTAACCTCTCCTAATCCACACATACAGGACTCCTCAAGAGGACATAAAAACAAATCCATAAGAATGAAGAGACCCCACAACAGGGCATTGCATTGAAGGTACATGGGATTGGGGCATTTCATTACTATAAAAGGGTGAAATAGCTCTCACTAAAAAGTGAGCTGAGCAACCCCCTCCCGCTATACTACCTACAGAGCCAAAGCCAGTGCACAAGAGTTAGATCAAGTTCTTGGCAGCTCACCAGTGCTGGCTCCTGTGAGGAGCAAGACTTAAAACCCCAAGAGGCTAAATAACCAGACTTTGAACGCAGACCTTGAGCTCAGGTGTGGACACAGGCACAGACTCAGGCTCAGACATGGACCCTGAGTCTAGTTGAGAACCTTAGATAAGGACCCAGTGCAGAGGGATGCATGACTGTGCAAGCAGCACCCTGAGATTGTTAAAGGAGCTTCAGGTAGAGGAACAAGCAAGAGAACCATTAGAAGGCTTGACCCTGAGAACAACTAGACCTGAGACCTCAGGAGTTTAAAGAGTGTAGACATACCCTGGGGGTGAGGATAAAGCTGAGAGGGTTCCCGGCTAACAATGGCAAGCCAGTCACAAGAACACCAAAACAGAAAGATCAAGATGAAATCTTTAACACTCTACAACTTTTACACTGAAAAAATCCAGACAACAGAGCAAACACCAGAGGAGAACAGACAAGTAATCATATCCAAACCTTCCCCAAAAAAATGAAAATTGGTCACAACGTCTTGAAGAGTTCAAATCTGAGTTCATGAGAAATATGGAAGAGATTTGGCAAGAGAAGTGGGAAATAGCTCAAAAGGAAATTAACAGGTTAAAAGACAGAAACTCCCAATTGGAAAAAGATGCCCCCAAATCAAAAGAATTGATAAGCAAATTGGAGGCCAAAATCAAACAGCTAGAAAAACAGGATACACCAAATCGAAAAGGAAAATCAAAAGGTTATAGCAGAAAACCAGTCTCTAAAGACCAGAATTGGGCAAGTAGAAGCCAATGATGTCTCAAGACAGCAAGAACAAATAAAGCAAAGTCAAAAATTTGATAAAATAGAAGGAAACATGAAATATCTCAATGAGAAATTGACAGAACAAGAAAACAGGTCTAGAAGAGACAATCTGAGAATCATTGGTCTTCCTGAAAAAGCAGAAATTAATAGAAATTTGGACTCTATAATAAAAGAAATTATTCAGCAAAACTGCCCTGAAGTTCTACAACAAGAGGGCAATATAGACATTGAAAGGATCCATAGATCACCCTCTACACTAAACCCTGAAAAGACAACCCCAAGGAATATAGTAGCCAAATTCAAGAGCTTCCAAGTAAAAGAAAAAATTTTACAAGAAGCCAGAAATAGACAATTCAGATATCAAGGAACACCAATCAGGATCACACAGGATCTGGCAGCCTCCACACTAAGAGACCTCAAGCCTTGGAATATGATATTCAGAAAGGCAAGAGAACTGGGTCTACAACCAAGGATCATCTACCCATCAAAACTGACTATATACTTCCAGGGGAAAGTATGGGCATTCAACAAGATAGACGATTTCCAAGTGCTTGCAAAGAAAAGACCAGGACTAAATGGAAAGTTTGACATCCAACCACAAAAACCAAGAGAAACATGAAAAGGTAAATAAGAAACAGAAGGGAAAGACTGAAAACTCTTATGTTTAAATTTGCCTCTTTAAGGGCTTTAATAAGATTAAATTATTTGTATTCCTCTATGGATAAAAGTTAGGTGCAATCTTCAAAAACTGTGTTCACTATTGTAGTAATTAGAAGAATTATTCACAGGGATGGTTGGAAAACTAAATGGTCTAAGATGAGACGGGGTGGGGGGAGAGAAGGGGGTGAATAGTAGATGGCACCAAGAGGAACTTGAATGAATAAGAAAAACAGGATATTCTATACCACACAAAGAGGGCATGGGAAAGGGAGGTGATGAATACTATTATAAGAAGGAGAGGAAGAGAGCATTAAGAGGCAACGTTTAAACATTAAAATAAAAAACAGGGAATTAACCCTGAGAGGGAAGAGTAGCTATATCCATTGGGATATAGAATTCTATCTAACCCTATTGAGAAAGTCAGAAGGGATTAACCAAGGGGAATAGGGGAGTAGATGAGGTCAAAAAAGGGAAGGGAGGAAAGGGGGAAGGGAATTCATTAGGCCTTAAAAAATAAAAAGAGGAGAATAATAAGGGAGGGGGTAGTAAGGGAAGTAAATCACAGGAGGGGACAAGAGGGGGTCTAGTCTAAAACAAACCACTGGTTTAAAAAGGAAATAGCATAAGAAGAAGGGGTAGAACTAGGAGAGGATGCCAAAATGTTGGGGAATACACAACTGATAATCATAATTCTGAATGTGAATGGAATGAACTCACTCATAAAATGGAAGCAAATAGTAGAGTGGATTAGAAACCAAAAGCCTACCATATGTTGTCTACAAGAAACACATATAAGGCAGGTGAACATACACAGGTTTAAGGTCAAGGGTTGGAGCAAAATCTTTTGGTCTTTGAATGAGAAAAAGAAGGAAGGAGTGGCAATCATGATTTCTGACAAAGCCAAAGTAAAAATAGATATGATTAAAAGAGACAGGGAAGGGAATTACATCCTGATAAAAGGCAGTATAGACAATGAGGAAACAACAGTACTCAACATGTATGCACCAAATAGCATATCATCCAGATTCCTAAAGGAGAAACTGGCAGAGCTCAAGAAGGAAATAGATAGTAAAACCATACTAGTAGGAGATCAATCTATCTAGGAGATCTATCCTTCTTTAAGATATGGATAAATCAAACCAAAAAATAAATAAGAAAGAGATAAGAGGGGTGAATGAAATCTTAGAAAAATTAGATTTTATAGATATGTGGAGAAAAATAAATAGGGACAAAAAGGAATTCACCTTTTATCAGCTGCACATGGTACATTCACAAAAATTGATCATATAATAAAGCATAGAAACATTGCAAACCAATGCAAAAGAGCAGAAATAATAAATGTAATTCTTAGATCATAATACAATAAAATTAATAATTAGTAAGGGCACATGGAGAGGTAAATCAAAAACTAATTGGAAATTAAATAATATGATTCTCCAAAACCAGTTAGTTAAAGAAGAAATCATAGACACAATTAATAATTTCATTGAAGAGAATGACAATGATGAGACATCGTACCAAAATCTGTGGGATGCAGCTAAGGCAGTACTCAGGGGGAAATATATATTCTTGAGTGCATGTATTAACAAATTAGAGAGGGCAAAGATCAATGAACTGGGCATACTAATTAAAAAACTAGAAAGGGAACAAATTAAAAATCCCCAGCTAAAGACCAAATTAGAGATTATAAAAATTAAAGGAGAAATCAATAAAATTGAGAGAAAAGAACTATTGAATTAATAAATAAGACTAGAAGCTAGTACTTTGAAAAAACAAACAAAATTAACAAAGTATTGGTCAATCAAATTTAAAAAAGGAAAGAAGAAAACCAAATCATCAGTACCAAAGATGAAAAGGGAGACCTCACCTCTAATGAAGAGGAAATCAAGGCAATCATTAAAAACCATTTTCCCAATTATATGGCAATAAATATAGCAATCTATGTGATGTGGATTAATATTTACAAAAATATAAATTGCCTAGATTAACAGTAGAAGAAATAAAATACTTAAATAATCCCATATCAGAAAAAGAACTTGAACAGGCCATCAAAGAACTCCCTAAGAAAATAATCCCCAGGACCAGATGAATTCACAAGTGAATTCTATCAAACCTTCCAAGAACAACTAATTCTAATACTATATAAACTATTTGACATAATGAGCAAAGAAGGAGTTCTACCAAACTCCTGTTATGATACAAATATGGTACTGATCCCAAAGCCAGGTAGATCAAAAACAGAGAAAGAAAACTACAGACCAATCTCTTTAATGAATATAGATGCAAAAATCTTAAATAGAATACAAGCAAAAAGACTCCAGCAAGTAATCAAGAGGATCATCCACCATGATCAGGTGGGATTTATTCCAGGAATGCAAGGATGGTTCAACAGTAGGAAAATCTTTCACATAATTGATGATATAGACAATCTAACAAACAAAAATCCCATGATTATCTCAATAGATGCTGAAAAATCCTTTGTCAAAATACAACATCCATTCCTATTGAAAACACTAGAAAGTATAGGAATAGAAGGACCTTTCCTAAAAATAATAAACAGTATATATCTAAAACTACCAACAAGCATCATATGCAATGGGGATAAATTAGAATCCTTTCTAATAAGATCAGGAGTGAAATAAGGATGCCCACTATCACCTCTATTATTTAACATTGTACTAGAAACACTAGCAGTAGCAATTAGAGAATAAAAAAAATTGAAGGTATTAAAATAGGCAATGAGGAGACTAAGCTATCACTCTTTGCAGACGATATGATAGTCTACTTAAAAAATCCTAGAGAATAAACTAAAAAGCTAGTAGAAATAATCAACAACTTTAGCAAAGGTGCATGATACAAAATAAATGCACATAAATCATCAGCATTTCTATATGTTTCCAACACATGAGAGCAGTAAGAGGTAGAAAGAGAAACACCATTTAAAATCACTTTAGACAATATAAAATACTTGGGAATCTATCTACCAAAACAAATACAGGAATTATATGAACACAACTACAAAACACTTTCCAAACAATTAAAACTAGATCTAAACAATTGGAAAAACATTGATTGCTCATGGGTAGGATGAGCTAACATAATAAAAATGACCATTTTACTGAAATTAATCCATTTATTTAGTACCATACCTATCAAACTACCAAAAAACTTTTTTAATGAATTAGAAAGAATTATAACAAAGTTCATTTGGAAGAACAAAAGATCAAGAATATCAAGGGAAATAATGAAAAAAAAGCATGAAGGAAGGTGGCCTAGCAGTACCAGATATTAAGCTATACTATAAATCAGTGGTCATCAAAACAATATGGTACTGGCTAAGAGACAGAAGGGAGGATCAGTGGAATAGACTTGGGGTAAGTGAAGTCAGCAAGACAGTGAATGATAAATCTAAAGAGCCCAACTTCTGGGACAAAAAATCCACTATTTGACAAAAATGTTGGAAAAATTGGAAAACAATATGGGAGGGATTAGGTTTAGATCAAGATCTCACACCATACTCCAAGAAAAATTCAGAATGGATGAATGACTTGAATATAAAGAAAGAAACTATAAGAAAATTAGCTAAACATAGAATAGTATACCTGTCAGGTCTATGGGAAAGGGCAAATTTTAAAACCAAGCAAGAGTTCGAAAAAATTATAAAATATAAAATAAATAATTTTGATTATGTTCAATTAAAACGTTTTTGTACCAACAAAAACAATGCAACTAAAATCAGAAGGGAAACAACAAACTGGGAAGAAATATTTATAACAAAAAACTCTGACAGAGGTCTAATTACTCAAATATACAAGGAGTTAAATCAATTGTATAAAAAATCAAGCCATTCCCCAATTGATAAATGGGCAAGGGACATGAATAGGCAATTTTCAGATAAAGAAATCAAAACTATCAATAAGCATATGAGAAAGTGTTCTAGATCTCTAATAATTAGAGAAATGCAAATCAGAACAACTCTGAGGTCCCACCTCACACCCAGCAGATTGGCTAAAATGATAGCAAGGGAGAGTAATGAATGTTGGAGGAGATGTGGCAAAATTGGGACATTAATGCATTGCTGGTGGAGTTGTGAACTGATCCAGCCATTCTGGATGGCAATTTGGAACTACGCCCAAAGAGCTCTAAAAGTCTGCCTGCCCTTCAATCTAGCTACAGCATTGCTGGGTTTGTACCCCAAAGAGATCATAGATAGACAGACTTGTATGAAAATATCGATAGTGGTGCTATTTGTGGTGGCAAAAAAACTGAAAAATGAGGGTATGCCCTTCAATTGGGGAATGGCTGAACAAATTGTGGTATATGCTGGTGATGGAATATTATTTTGCTCAAAGGAATAATAAACTAGAGGAATTCCATGTGAACTGGAAAGACCTCCAGGAATTGATGCAGAGTGAAAGGAGCAGAGCCAGAAGAACATTGTACACAGAGACTGATACACTGTGGTAAAATAGAATGTAATGGACTTCTGTACTGGCAGCAAAGCAATGACCCAGGACAATTCTGAGGGACTTATGGTAAAGAACACTACCCACATTCAGAGGAAGAACTGCAGGAGTGGAAACACAGAAGAAAAACCACCACTTGAACACATGGGTTGATGCAGACATGGTTGGGGATGTAGACCCGAAATGACCACACCAATGCAACTATCAATAATATGTAAATAAGTCTTGATTGATCACACATGTTAAAACCAGTGGAAATGTGCTTTGGATATGGGGGTGGTGGTGAAGGGGAAAGTAAAAACATGAATCATATAACCATGGAAATTTTTTCTAAAAAAATTAAGTATTTAAATTTTAAAAAATAATAAAATAAAATAGTCAGCATAGCCATCCTTTACAATCCAACACTGATGTCACATCTTGGCATGACATTCATTCTGAGTTCTTGTTGGCTATGCCAGTTGAAAAAAGGAGCTGACAAGGCTTAGCAATATAAGTCTTTAAGTATGTAAGTAACAATGGACTGTGTTGTCTATAACCCATCACCTTCAATTTTAAAAGGATTGTTAAAAGAAACACTGCCTTCAGATAATGTTGTTTGAAAGGTAGGTTAGTATGAGTAAACCCTCATGTAAAAGTCTAGCCTTTTGATGAGCTATAAAGGAAATTACAGAATTTTAAGAGTCTGAGATCAGAATGGATTTTTTTGGCATGAGAAATAACTAGATGGAGAGGGAAGTTGGAGTGTCATATCAGTTAATCAATTAACATTTATTAAGTGCCTACTTTGTGCCAGGCACTGTGCTAAGAACTAATGCTACAAAGAAAGATAAAAGATAGTCACTGCCCTTGAGGAACTCACTATCTAATGGGGAGGCAATATACAAATAATTATGTACAACCACACTATGTACAAGATGTATTGAAAATCACTAACAGAGAAAAGAATTCAAGAGCATTTGGGGAAAGTTTTCTGTAGAAACTTTCTGTAGGGGTTTTACTTACAACTTGAAAGAAGTGAGGGAAACTAAGAGACAGAGATAAGGAAAGGGAATATTCTGTGTTGTAAACTACGATTTGGCTAGATTATATGATTTATGAAGTGTTTTCATTTGAGGAAATTCAGTTCTAAGGATAAGTCACTTGAAAGAAACTCATAATTAGTAAGACCCAGGGCCAGAACTTGGAACAATGTCTTTCTGATTCTGAGACCATTTTTTTTTCACTAGACCATACTTAGGTACTCTGCACGTGTGGAAAGGGGGAAGGAAGCAGCCCACTCTGGTATGCCATAGGCTCACTAATATGATTCTAGAATCTTCCCTTCTTTGAGTCATCATGAAAAATAAATACCTAAGTGCTTTTTAAATTGTGGTCCTTTAGCATGGATTTCTTTTGTACTAATTTCACCATATGTAATCAGTGTCCCCAATTTTATCTTTTTTTAAGTGTCATAGTTACTTTTTCACATGTTATACTGGGGATGAAGGTGCTAGAGTCCAAATATGGTGGTTCCGTTGTAGTCACTGATAAAAACAAATCACCCCAGAAATGCCAGTGTTTTCCATTTCAAGTCCATGGCTATTTTCCATCTAATTTCATCTACACATGCTCTCAATTTAATCTGATTTAACTAGAGCCCATGCAAAGCTACCAGCAAGCTTGTTTTTTTTCTCTTAATGGTCTTTGGGCATTTTATGAGACAATACAATTCACAAACTTCCTTATATAAAACATCTTATAAATCTCAAAGTGCTATATGAATGTAATTAGTAATATAAATCATCCACTTTGTTTTGTTTAGTTGCACCTAATTCTTTGTGACCCTGTTTAATGTTTTCTGGGCAAAGATACTAGTTTGCTTTTTCCTTCTCTAGCTCATTTTACAGAAGAAGAAATTAAGGCAAACAAGGTTAAGTGACTTGCGCAGGGTCAGACAGCTAATATGGATCTGAGGCCAGGTTTGAACTCAGGAAGATGTATTTTCCTGACTCCAATCTTAGTATGCTACCCACTGCATCACCTAGCTACCCTCCACTTTTACAAATGAACTAAAATAATCTAAACGACTGATGTCCTCTGACTAGCAATGTTACTTGACAAGGAGATGAGGTATTCTCTAAACTAAATGGGTTCTGAGTTCTTTCCATCTCTTCATTTGCTCTTCTAAATTAATTAAATTTCTTTAAGAAAAAAAGAAAGTGGATATCTTTAGGTTTGTCAAGTGTTATGCTGATCTTAACAGAGATATTTGGGGAAGCTGAAGAGATGGCCTAAAACTAGGAACCTGTAGGACTCACTCCTCACACACACACAGGCTAGAGTGAGTAGGGAGGGGTAGGTACTCCTTACTCTCACCCCTCCCACCACCAAGCAGTTGAAAATCAGTTGGAAATGGAGGCAGGACTGATGTCCTCTGGCAAGGCTCAGCAAGGCAAATCTCTAATGATGTTCACTTTCTCAACTTATATTCCCCAAAGGTTTGACTGAGGGAAAGTAGGAGAAGCTTGATGTCTTGTTGTTATCAGGGACAGACGAATCTAACTTGTATGAGCTGGAGAGCTGAAGGAAACTTAGCTGAAGTTGGATGTAAGTATCCCCAGAATAATAAACAGGCACCTCTCCCAAAAGATGAAGTTTTTACTGATAAAAGAGGAAAAGAAGACAGGGAAGGGGTTTCAAGGATTTGGATAAGGCCATGAACTGTTAGGTAGAAACTGCCCCTCCCCCCCAGAAGGGAGTGGCAGACTTTTAGCTAGCTTGCCCTCAAGCCTGTAATTATCACTTTTAATATCTAAAATAACTAAATAACAATTGTGCTGTTGCTAGAAAGGACTAGTTCAGTTAATCAAACCACTGAGCAGAACCAAAATGGTTCTTGCCCCAAATGGCCTCCAAAACAATCCCAAAACCGGGAACAGCAAGCAGAGTGACTTGCTCACTTCAATCCCTAGGAATCAACTGTTTAACTGCTTTCAAACTGTTCCCTCACCCAGAGTTCTCCAGGGGGATCCCCTGGAATTTTGGATGAGGTTTTACCCTGTATCTTGCAGGAATCCCACCCTGCCATTTTCCATGTTGCACAAGTTCTGATTTTTCACAGTTAACTTGTTTAAATAGGCTAGGTTGGAACTTTTGCAATCAAATACAGTCCGTTTCCATTTGACTTTTCTTTGATGTTGGTATCAATTCTGACCTTTGCTTCACCCAGTCAATGATCCTCTTGGACCAAAAACAGCTGGACCTGAAATGACAGCTTGATTGGAAGCCAGATGATTCCTATCAAAGTAGAGTCCATTTCATTATCTGTGTTATTGTTCAGAATTTCTATGTCTAGCGCCTTCTGACTTTATTCTTATGTCAACTATTCATGAAGTACATTCATGAACCCTCTGCATAGATTATAATTAGCAGTTATCTTTCATTTCTTGACACTGTGTCATATTATCTGTATTATATAATGTATTATCTAACAAATATTGTTATTATTTAATAGCTTCTTACCATAGCCCCAGTTCATAGCTGATGCAACCTGAACTCTAGATATTATCACCTACAATCAATCAATAAACATTTATTAAGTACCTTCTATGTGTCAGGCACCATGCTAAGTGATGGGAATATAAAGGCAAAATATAGTCCCTCTTCTAAAGGAGCTCATGACCTAATAAGAAACAACATGCAAATAACTATATATATAAATAAACTAAATACAGGATTAATTGAAAATAATCAACAGAGGGGAAGGCATTCAAACTAAGAGGGAGAGAGGCTTAGAATCAGCAGTGTCTAAAAAAAAATCTAGGCCTTCATTTTAAAAACCATCTCCCAGGAATACTTTCAGTGACCAATGTTCACTGATTTGTCATCTGGGATTCTTTCTCCCCACCTGATTGTTTCTGTTACCTTATTTTTAGGGAAGAGAAAAAAAGCATTATCCATGTGTCTGAAAATTATTTCATTGCCTACTGGCTGAAATGTGATCATTGGTAGCTTGTAGATCTTTCTAAATACAGACAACTTCAGGTATGTACTAAGAAGACCCTAAAACATTGTACAAGGGAAAGATCAGGCAGCAACTACGTAAGAACCAGAGTATGAAGCACAAGCTGATTAAGTGAACCCAAAGTAATTATAAGACATACTACTCAGAGTCACTGGGCTGACATTTAGCAGGGGCCAGATGTTTTTTCATCGTCAGAGCAGCTACTTTTGGCCACTACTTTTCTCAGTGGGATTAATTCTGTTTTGTTCTTGAACCCTTCGTTTGTTCCTAGTACTATGTCCTGATCTTGACATTTTCACCCCACTAGTTAAAAAGAAAGAAAGAATAAAAGGGAAGCAGGAGCCTCTGGATAAACCAAATGAGAATCTGCTATTAGGTCAAAGGAAAGGGGGACTGAGGTGGTAAACTGAAATTAAAAATACAGGAGTTGGGGCAGCTAGATGACTCACTGAGTGGAGACAGAGACAGGCTTTAGGCACTTGTAGCTCTTTGCCCTCAATCAAGCCATTTAACCTCCATTGCCTAGCCCTTACTGTTCTTCTTCCCTAGAACCAATATACAATATTGATTCTAAGAGATAAGGTATGGGTTTTAAAAAAAACATGAGGAGATTGGGTCCTATCATCAGGGAATATTAAGAAAGGCTTCATGGAAGAAGCATTCCTTCAGTTTATCTTGTAAATGCTAAGAGATTTTAAGAGATAAGAGTGCACCCCAGCATTTCCAGTCTAGGCAAAATCAAATGCACAGAGAGAAAAGATTGGGGGATTTATATATGTAAAGCATCAAGGAGGCTAATTAATAGATTTCTTTTTGAAATTAATGTGGCCAAAAAATTTCCCAAGCTCTAGCCAACATGGTCATAAAATTCTGAGTTTAGGTAGGCTGGTCCTCAGAAGACAAACAAAAAGACTATCACTGGCTCCATGCTAGTAGCCTTTCCTGGTTATCAAGACCTGCCAGAGATTGAGCAGAGATAGAGGCAACTAGGAGGTACCTCGGGCAGAGCACTGGGCTTGGAGTCAGGGAGACCTAAGTTCAAATCCAGATTCAGAGACCTCCTAATTGTGGGATCTTGGACTTAACTTCTTAACCTACTTAACCTCTGTTTGCCATTAGAGAAGGAAATGGCAAACCACTCCAATATTTTTGCCAAGAACAAAGATCCATAAAGGTACAAAGAGTTGGAAGCAACTGAATAACAGTAATAAATAGTTTGAGTTCTTCTTGCATAGCCTTTGAGAGTGTAGGGTCACTGTCATACTATCATAAATCAGCAAAGTAGGATTTTTGATGGATAATGATTTGAAAATTATTATAACCCATATTTATGCAACTCCAAAGTTTTCAAAGAGCTTTCCTTTCTGCTGACTTATTGCCCATCACCCCTAGTAGATAGCCATTGCTCTGGAGAACTATTTTGGATATATTGGTGGAGATCATAGTAAGTTTAAAGTAGAAGTCCTTAACCAGGGGTCTGTGAATTGTTTAAAATATATTTTGATAAGTGTATTGGTTTCTTCTGTATATCCCACCTCAACACCCACAATAGCTGAGTGACCTTGAGTAAGAAACTTAACTTTTTTCAGGAATCCTCATTTATAAAATGATAATAATAGCACCTGTCTTACAGAGTTAACATGAAGACCAATAGAGATAACTTGTATATTTTGAAATCCTTAAAGTGCTATTATGTTTAATCCTATATATTTTCTGGATTCAAAAACATTATTCTAAGGACTGCTCCATAGGCTTCTTGAGACTTACAAAGACCTCCATAACACCACAAAAAAGCTCAAGAATCCTTGTTTCAGAGGGAAGTAGAGGTGGGACCACTCTCATAAAACTAATCCTAAAGCATTGGAATCTGAAAAATGCCAAATATAACAGATTGAGAAAATTCTCTGGAGTCTGTATATATTCCTTAGTACTAACCCCCTGCTTGCTGACCACAGACTCTCTCCTTTCCTTCCTTGATCCTAGTACTGGCCCTGTTTCTATTTCAGACACTGCTTTCTGCCTCTGGCCCCTCTGCTCAGCAGCCCATGTCCTGGTTCCTGGCTCCGGCTTGTCACATCATGCTTCTATCCTCTTTGAAAATGGAAATGCTCCTGGGGGAAGTAACACATTTATTGGAGGTATGTTATAGGGCTGGCTGGGGAAAAGGGGACTTGATTTAGGACTTGTCACTAATGGCAAAGCAATTGGCCTAAAATGTCTAAAATGGATTATAAGATATTAAAAGGAAAGATAAGTCATGAAAGGGGCAGTCCTAAAAGAGGATATAATTTGGAGGTGAGCAAACTAAGAATGTCCAGGAGACAGGCAAGATGGGAAAATATCCAAGGTAAAGGTGATATTGACCAAGCAATAATAATTGCTCACATTTAAATAGATTATTGTCTCATTTGCATCCTGTAATTTAGATGCAATTATTAACCTGATTTTGGTGGTGGTGGTGTTTAGTCGTTTTTCAGTCCTGTCTGACTCTTCATGACCCCATTTGGAGTTTTCTTGGCCAAGATACTGTGTGGTTTGTCATTTCCTTTTCCAATTCATTTTACAAAAGAGATAACTGAGGCAAACAGAGTGAAGTGTCTTGCTCAGGGTCACACAGCCAATAAGTGTCTGAGGCCAAATTTGAACTCAGCCTGATTCTTTATCCACTGTACCACCTAGCTGAACTCTATTTTCCAGAAATTGAGGAACACTGCTATTAAACATTGTACCCAACATCAAACAGCTAAGTAAGTAAATGAGGGTAGAATTCAAACCCTAGGTCTTTCTCATTCCAAGTCCAACACTATCTGCTGTGCTGTGATGCCTTGGAGCAACTTGCCCACTTAGATAGTAAATGGTAGAGTCAGGATGACCATTTAACTCTCATGCCTCCAAGTGCAGGGATCATTACTCCACACTATACCAAGGCATTAAGAGAGCATGCCTCCCTGACTGAAAGTGAGTGGGAAACTAATCACGGAAATAACCATTATCTGCACAAGGATATGTGCTCTGCCTGTCTAGGAAAAGGATAGGGAGAGATCAGACATATGCTTTCATTGGTTTAAGGAACTCCCGGGTAAAGGAACTTATTTGACCAACACAGGACATCACCTTCTCTGAAACATAGTCTTAGAGGATTGTCCAGAGTGGTGGTGTCAAACTAAAATAGAAACATGGGCTTTCTAGTGGTCTCTACTAAGATGATAGTTCTAGGAAGACTTTACCAAGGGAACTTAGCCATTGGCAGTCAAGTCCCTGGCCTTTTGTTAGAGTTGTAAGCTTGGCTCTGATGGTTATTTTTCTACCTGTTATGTCTGAAAGAAGTATGCATCTTTCTCTACAAGAACGGCTGCTGCTGCTCCCTAGGATGTACAAGCAGTCCATACATAGCACTTATTCTGTGTAAAGAATGGCTCTTTATTTCCTTTGCTAGCTTATTTCTCGCTCACTTTCCCTCTGGGAGGCATGATCTATCAATACTTGGTACAGTGTCATGTAATGACTTCTGAACATGGAGTCACAGGAGTTAAGTGGTTGTCTTGTCTCTAACACTTACTATATATGTGACCTGTGAGCAAGTTGCTAAACCTCTTTGGGTTTCCTTTTGTTATCTGATATCTAAAAAGAATAGCCATTCACAACCTTTGCTTTCTCATGAAAAAATAATTGGTCCTCTGTAATCTAGTTTCCTTGTTTACAAAATGAAGAGGTTGAATTAAATGAACACCAAGATTGAATCTAGGGTCATGATTCTATATTATGAAATCATACCTATGATTTACCAAAGGGTATTTACCTAAGGAAATATGTACCTCCTAGAAGCATAGACCCCTTAACTATGCCCTTATCTCCATTCAGAGGAGTAGGAAAGAAGAAGAAACTCATGCCATTAATATTATGGCTTACTAGGACATATACCAAGAGATCTCATCTCAATCACCCCACCTCATTCAGAGATTGAAAAGAGGAAGGTGAGAAGGATATGTTCCTGGTCTGTTACCTCACTATCCGCCCCCCCAAAATCCAAAACGTTACTTTTGAAGACAGGTAACTGGTGGTCCTATTGTGGGGAATAGCCAGTGTGGAAACCCCCTTCATTGTTGGGGGGGGCATAGAGCTATTCACACAAGAAGCATGTGTCAGAGAGAAGACAACCCTGGGTTTTAACTCCAAGACAAATCCTTTGTTTCTTTGTTACCTGATTAGCTTAGCACCTGGCAAATAGTAAGTACTTAGCTGACAGACTCTAAATTAACCAGTTTTTCTTTCCTCACTGACAATAGCAAGAGGGAAAGGGAGTGAAAGAGAAAGGATGCTGAGATGGGAGAAAGCAGTAGGGAACCTGAAGACAAACTTTGCCTCTTGTGGGGCCAAGTGCTCTTCTATTGGCTATCATCACAAGTTGCCTATGATTATAAGTTTGCTTTGGATTATAAGCAAGTCTACCTTAAGGAATAAATATTTTCTCAGCAATTGTCATTATAATATCCCTTCTAGAGACCGGCAGAATCTGGTAGCTTTCCTGGGGAAAAAAACAGGGAAACTCATGCTATGGAGAGGATAATCATAGGAGATGAGTCATCAAGGTGGGGGATAAAAGACAAGAGCTGTGAGTTAATGAATGAATGACTTATTCATTGAATATTTATTCATTGAATATTTATTGAAAATCAATAGTCTCCTTTGCACCAGGCACTGTGGTAGGCATTAGAAATACAGGTATAAAAGTGAGACAATCCTTGCCTTCAAGAAGCTTGTATTTTAATAAATAGATACAACATTTTTAAAAAAACCCTTACCTTCTGTTTTTAAAACCCTTACCTGGTAAGGATAAGCAATGGGAGTCAAGTGACTTGCCCAGGGTCACACAGCTAAGAAGTGTCTGAGGTCAGCTCTCAATCCACTGAGCTACCCAGCTGCCCCCTGCAATATTTTTGAAAAAAGTTAGCCAAGGAAGGATGCTTTACTGTAAAGAGTCTCAGAGATTGTGAATGGAGCCATAAGGCAGTTCACTGCCACAGCCTTTCTAGAAGCAATGACAGGATTACTGCTTCCAGAGCAAGAGGTAGATGGGGGGATAAGGAGGAGAAAGAAGAGAAAGGGGTACTCATGTGAGTGGCAAGGTAGTTGGCAGATGCCTCAAAGGTAAGTTGGTCTAGGGAGTATGTTAGTCACACTCACTAATTCCCAGGTTAGAGTTCTGAGTTGATCAACTCCCCACAGAAGGTGGAGAAAGTCTTTGAAATTCAATCTGGAGTGCTCTATTCCAGGTAGGGAGAAGGGACTTTGGGTAGAAGAAATATACGGATGCCAAGGGAAGCCTAGGCTCTCTGGCAGATGACTGGTTAGGATACAAAGCATGGCCTGGGGCTAGCTTAATATTCCATAGAAGACTAAACCTCATCCTGTTCTTCTGTTAAAATCTAGAATCCTGTTCTCATTTCACATGCCGGCTCTGTGTTCAGTGTGGTGTCAGTAATTTGATGCCAAAACTATTTTTGATGAATTATGACTACAGACAACTAATGGTAAAGCATTGCCTCAGGCATCTCCACAGAGAGGTGGTGGACTATAGATATGAAATGTACTGTCGAACATGACTTAATGTGTGGATTTGTGTCGTATAATAATACTTCTTTGTTAAAGGGAAGGATTTTATTGAGATGGGAAGAATTATCAAAAAGTGACTAATGCAAAAAAAATGAAGAAGAACATCAGGTTATTCTTTTTAAAGGAAAGAGCCTGTGGTCGTGGTTAAATTTCCCATTTTAAAAATTAAAGTATTATATCTCCATCATCACTTTTTTTTGCCTGACAGTCTCTTTCCAAATGAGTTCATGGGCACATTATAATTTTCATCTTTTACATAGGCAACCAAACTAGGTCACACAAGTCAGCTAGCTTCAGATATACGACTTTCCCATCCTCCATGTTTGTATGCCATTTGTCCCTCTGCCTTTTATAAGTGTTTGTCTCTCTTCAAAGAACAGCTCAGAAAGACATTCCTGACCCACCCACCCCCACCCTTGGTTAGGGTTCTTTCTCCCTCCTGTAATTATTTTGTGTTGCTTTACATAGATATAAAGGGGACTGCAGAGTAGTTTTCAGTTTTTAATTGGCCATAACTACACATAAAGAAGCCAGGAATAGAACTAATAAAGTGCTTGAAACAATGACCTTGCCCCTGGGCTTGGTACTATCTCTGCTTTTACAACATCTATTCTTCTACATGGGAAAACAAAAGATTTAAGTCTCAGAAAGTGGGAAAATCCAAACCCCAGAAATGTTGAGTAGTTGTCAGGCAAATAACTATGAATTGAATTATGGTCTACACTAGTGGTTCTCAAATTTTTTGGTCTCAGGATCCTTTAGATTCTTAAAAATTCTTGAGGAACTCTGAAGAGTTCTCCTTTATGTGAGTTCTATCAATATTTACCCTATCAAAAACTTAAAACATCATAGTATTACTATGAAAATAGTTTTGACCCTGTAGACCTCCTGAAAGGGTCTCAGAGATCCACCAGTGGTCTCTGGACCACACATTGGGAACCACTGGCCTTAGGCTTCCAAGATGAAACATTGGGAATTGCTTATTCTATACAGTGTACTATAAGCATTGAGTGTTTATAACAGAGAGACCCGAGCTCCTGCTCAGAAGTAAGTCAGGCATGTAATGAGGAACTTTTGTTTTTTCTATTTAGTGTCCTAAAGGAGCAACTTGAAAGAGTTAATGTGTCAAAAAGTAAACACTGGTTAAAGAATGGAGTCCAATGAAATATAGACTCATGGAAATGTTTTGCATAAAAACAATCCCCTCCCAAGATACTCCCAAGTTAGAAACTCAGATATGGTCCCATGCAAGACAGCTGAATTATAGGCTTCTGAGGTTCTCCAGGTTTCTATTCAAGATAGGAAATAGCATGGAGTAGAGAAGAGAGAGTGTTATAATATCCTGTTTAGAATGTGAACTCTTTGAGAACATATATAGAACCCTAAATAAGGCAATTTAAATAAGTATGTTAAGTGTTCTTGAAACCGCTAAACACCTTATAAATATTATCTCATTTGACCTTCAAAATATTCATGCAAAGCAAGCTCTATTATTATCATCCCCATTTTACAGTTAAGAAAGCTGAGGAAGACAGAGGTTAAGACAAAGCTACTAAGTGCCTCAGGTTATATTTGAACTTAGGTCTTCCTGGCTCCATGTTCCTTCCATTGTAACACCTAGCAGCCTCTAAACCTCCACTCATGGCCTATTTTGGTTCCACTGTACAGATATCCCTGGGTTTTCAAAGAACAAGTTCAGGCAGGTCCTACCTACTAAGCTAGAAAAACTGACTAGACCAAATAAATTGGAGAAGACTCATTATCAGGTTGCCTTAAGAATAAGGCAATTTTTCAACTAGAGAAACACATGAAAACCATCTACCAAGGGGAGAGAGGCTTTGACATCAGTGCTTGTCTAAGTAGCAATTATTCTGTCAAAATCATGAATTCTGAAAATACTAAAGTCAACCTCAATATTCACTACAGCAATCTGCTGACAGAAAATGCCCAGTAAGCTCTATGAATATAAAAGTTCAAGCAAAAATGGTTAATTACAATTCAAGTGAGCCTCGGATAACCAAAATAATTTTGTTTTATACTGATTAAATGTTTCTTAGTTATAACCCCTCAGGGATATGACTTTAATCACGTGTAGCTATTACAGCTAGGTGGTACAGGGGATAGAGGCAGATTCATCTTCTGGAGTTCAAATCTGACATGAAACACTTACTATATTGTGACTCTGGGCAAGTCACTTAACCCTGTTTGCCTCAGTTTCCTCATCTATAAAATGAACTGGGGAAGGAAATGGCAAATCACTCTCGTATCTTTACCAAAAAAAATCTTAAATTGGGTCACAAAGAGTTAGAGATAGCTGAAAATATCTGAATAAATCTATTACAAATCTTAAATGCACAAAACAACTCCAAGGTACCACTTCACACCTAGCAGATTGGCTAAAATGACAGCAAAGGGAAGTAATAAATATTGGAGGGGATGTGGCAAAATTGGGACATTAATGTTTTGCTGGTGGAGTTGTGAATTGATCCAACCATTCTGAATGGCAATTTGGAACTATGCCCAAAGGGCACTAAAACTGGAATGACACCTAGGCAATCCTCCTGAGTCTACTTAATTTTTTTAATCTTTGAGCTAGATAAACTTTACCTTTATGTTTATCTTTGAGAGATAAACATATGTCAATGCTTAGATGGACATTTCTAGCTGAAGAGTCTAGATATCTAATTATGTAGCATCCTCATGGGTTTGAGATGAGAATCAGCTGGAAGCTGGAATAGTTTTCAGTAACTATATCTTTCTCAGGAAAGGTCACCACAAGAAACGGCTCTTCTTCCTGAAACTTCGCTTGAGCCTTGGAATTCACATATCAGAAATATTTATGACTTCTCCCTCTGACTGAATGTCTTCCTTCTAGAACTTCTGTTTAAGGAGTGTGTCCAATCCCTCCATGACTCACTTTTCTCCATGCTACCTTCTGGACTCCCTAGACCATAACCCTAGATGGGCATCTTTGTCTTTCTCCCTTATCTTTTCCCCTTCACCTTTCAAGCTTCTTTTTGTGGATTATCTTTCTCATTAGAATGTAAGTTCCTTGAAATCAAATATTGTCTTCTTTCTACTTCAATTTGTATTTAGCACAATACTCGGCACATAGTTGGCAAGTTAATAACTGCTAGTTGACTGGCCTGACCACAAACTCTGGATTGCTGGAAGAAATAATCTTTAAAGAGTTTTTCAAAAAGTACAAGGTTGAGGAGAAGGAAAATCTGTTTAGCAGTACCATAAAATGTTTTATGTTTTGTTGTTTTAAGTATCAAGAGACTATAGTAAGAATTATTGGTTACTGTTTCATGTTTTAAGTCTTTGTAATTGTACACTTATGAATTTACTGTTTTATGCATTTCTTCTGTGTGGAGGAAATAAATAGCTATCCTAACTATCTGACCTAGAATGAATATTGTTTACCTTTTTATTGCCTTTTGAGGAAATCTTAGACTTGAGGCAAATCTAAGCATAAAGTTACTTTCTCTAGGATTCTGGGGTAAGGGCATAAAGAGAGACGAGTATAAGAAAAATCCTTATTCCTCTTTTTAGAGGTCATTCTTAACTGAAACTAGTCCTCTAATAAACCCAGAGCCTGGGGCCTCTTAGTGGGAAAGGATGCCCTTATCCATCTTGGGCTAATGCTGCTCTGTGGTTACAAAAGAAAAAAATATGAAAAACCTCATATACACTCCACAATCTGAATTGGGGCTGGGGGTAGGGCTTTCATTAATAACTGATTTTTTAAACTGATGGTAACAGTTCCTATTTATTCTTATAATTTTGAACTTTGGCCATATGGCCTACAATGACACCATCTCAGAATTGTCAATCATCCTTCAGTTTCACTGTCATCAAATTTCTGTGAGAAGCATCAAGAAAATAAAAATTTTTTAAATCTCATAAGTCACTTCACTAAAGGTAACATTGATGAAACTATATATAACCTCACAATCATGAACATTTAGTTTACAAATGAAGATGATTTTCTGGATCGGGTTTTTAGGCTAGATCTATATACCTGAGTAGGTGAACTAGCCCTGTTCTTCTATCCCCAAAGAGAAATTATTAAATAGCTGATAAAGTGTTAGACCTAGAATAAAAGAATAAATGAGTTCAAATCTCTTCTAATCCATGCTGATTGTGTGATCAAAGGTAAGTAACTGCTGAGCTTCACTTTCTTCATCTGCAAAGTGGAGATGACAATACATACAGAATCATGTAGATGTTATATAGCTCAAATCAGATAAAACATATAAAGTTCATTAAGAGAAAAGAAGTGTACACTCCCTATTTATTATATCATTTATTATCATATTATATACTTATATATTATTATATATTTATAATTATATCATTTATTATACTTGTAAATTAAGTACATAAAACATGATAAATCATTTTTAAATTTTTAAATTGATTAATTGAAATTGCTCTGCATCATTCTCCAATTAACCAATGGTCAAAGAATATAGTTTTCAAAGGAAGATATCTAAGCTATCAATAGCCTTTGGAAAAGTATTGTGAATCACTAATAAAGAAATGCAAATGAAAGCAGTTCTGAGGTTCTATATCATATTCCTCGGTTTGACAAAGATGATAACAAAGAAAGATGTCAAATGTAGGAGGAACTAGGAGAAAACAAGCATAATAATGCCTGATTTATGGGGCTTTGAATCAGTTTAACCGAATTGGAAAACATTGGATCTATTCAATAAATCCTGCATATATTTCTGACCCAAAGATACTACTATAAAAACTGTAGCCCAAAGATAAAGGATCTCTATGTCCAAAAATATTCATAGCAGCTCTCTTTGTAATGGTAAAGGACTAGAAATGAAGGAGGTGTCCATCAGTTAAGGAATAAATAACCAAGTTATAGCATATGAATGCATCATTATTATTTTTGTGCTGTAAGAAACAATAAGGGTTTGTTCAAAGAAACTTTGGAAGACTTCTTTGAACTAATCTAGATTGAAGTGAGCAGATCCCAGGAGAACAATCTGTTGTTGACAATGACAATTATGATACTGAAATAATAAAAAAAAATAAAATTACTACTTCGCCCACTGTAATAACGCAGATCTATGCAACCACCATCTATGATTCCTAAGGGCTGATGATCAAGCATACAACTCACCTCCTTAGAGAAAAAATGATGGACTCAGGGTTCAGAATAAGAATTAGATTTTTGGATATGAATGATATGGAGAACTTGCTTTTGTTTAATCAGGCATATTTTAACTCTTTAAATTTTAAATTGAAGAGCAGTGAGGAGAAAAGTAAAAGCTTGTTAATTGAAAAAATATGACAAAATTTAAAAACATAACACTGCAAACCTCAAAGAACTATTCAAATATCTGTTGTGGTTTTCAATCTGGGGAATCATCTGAGGAGGAACTATTGGTAAATTAGGGATTCTACATTGACCAGACAGTTCGAGAGGAAAGCAACAGATCAGTCTAGGATTATTAAATGCTGTCATTACACCATACCCATTCTGGGTTAGCAATATAGAATGACGAAATTGGTTCTCCTTACCTAAAATCTCAACATCAAGTTCATCTCAAGATTAAACCACGCAGACCATAGCATTCTCACCATTGAGAATTCTCACAGCAGACTGAGTTTGCCTCTGTGAGTTATCATGCTTTCAGCGACAATTTTTCAAGCACTTAGACTCCATTCTTTCTTCAATGAGCTTTACTTAAGCAGTTACTTGAGCAAGACCTTCTAGAATAATTGGAAATTGATTTTCACTCTCCATGCCCACCCCACTCCCAAAATCCTAAATATTTGTTCACTGCCTGGTTGCATGAAATGCTATTCTGTGCTCCAAGAAGATGTTTGTATTCTGTCTGCTGATCTCTGTGAGCCCCAAATCAAGGTTTTCCATATCAATGTTTATAAAGTCTACTTAGTATGCAGAATCCATAAGCCAAGCCATTGTACCTTCTGTGTTTTCTCTCCAGTGTCTGGCCCATGTGGTCACTTGATAAATATTAATAAGTGGTAATAGAAAATCCAATTTAAAAGCACATGGTATTTTAACCCAAAGGTAAGTGAAGACAGATTTTTTTTTCAAAACCAAGCATATTATTCTTCAGTGTCATATGCTTGAAAATCCAGAAAATTTATATTCACTTGAAAACTCTATGGAAAAGAATACTTGACAGCAATATGGCAGCTGAGTACCCTTTATCCTGCAATATCCTTAGGCTAGGGTAGAGGTATAGTATACCAGAAGAACTCTGGCAATAATCAGGAGACTCTAATATGTGTTACTCACTAGTTATAGGACCTGAGGTAAGTCACTTCACTTCTTTGTAATCTCATTTTCTTTATATTTAAAAAGAGGAAGGGTAGGAAGAGTTGATTCCAAGTACCCTTCTTTTATCATATTTTGAGGGGAAACATGGAATTTTGGAGAGAGCCCTGGAGCTAGAAGTCAGGAAGACTTCAGTTCAATTCCAACCTCAGGTACTTGCAAGCTGTATGTTTCTGGGCACTTAATTACTTGGTGCCTCCCATTTGCTTATCTGTAAAATGAGAAGGTTAGCCTTGTTGGTCTTTAACATTCTTCCTAATTCTAAATCTATGGTATTACGATCCTGTACTCATTTGTAATAAGAAAAGGTATCATAATGTTCTGAAACTTTTCATATTTTTCTTCATAAAGAAAAAGAGTTTGTAAATATTACCTAAGGGTCAAATCCAGCCCACAGTCTGGTTTTGTCCACCTATGACCTAAAAATGGTTTTACTTTTTGAAGCAAAATTTTATTGTGAGGCAACTAATTGGCACAGTGGGGAGTACACTGGCTCTGGAGTCAGGAGTTCCAATCCTGCCTTAGGCACTTACTACCTGGATGACCTTGGACAAGTCACATAGCCTCTATTTGTCTCAGTATCTTCATTTGTGAAATGGAAATAAGATTATCAACTAGCTCCAAGAGTTATCGTGAAGAACAAATTCTATATCTGTAAAGCACTTGGCACATGAAAGGT
The DNA here is from genome assembly GCF_016433145.1 of Gracilinanus agilis. Taxonomy (NCBI): domain Eukaryota; kingdom Metazoa; phylum Chordata; class Mammalia; order Didelphimorphia; family Didelphidae; genus Gracilinanus; species Gracilinanus agilis. Next base: position 406,938,406 of record NC_058133.1, on the reverse strand, counting down.
ACTCTACAAATGCTAACTATTATTCTTTTTCATTACAAACATAAAAACCATTCTTAGCTCATATAAAAATAGGTAGTTGAGGTAGATTTGGCCCTCAGCCCCAAGCAGACCACGGCATTCTCACCATTGACAATGACAGCAGACTGAGTTGCCTCTGTGAGTTATCATGCTTTCAGAGACAATTTTTCAAGCACTTTGCACTCCATTATTTCTTCAATGAGCTTTACTTTAGCAGTTACTTCAGCAAGACTTTCTAGAATAATTGGAAACTGATTCTCACCCCCCCCCCCCCCCCAGAAAATAAGGATATTGCTGTAGGTTTTAAAGTGATTTTTCCTAGCATTAGTACAAGGTTCATAACATGAAGTACTGAAAAATAAAGTTTGATAGTGAGCATGAGATTTCCACAATCCCACACTGCCTCAGAGATTTTGGAGGTTTTAAGAGCATTGTTTACAAAAGTTCCTTTTGTAGACAAAGGTCACTCATCATCTCATTTGGAAAAAGATTCCATTTTCCAAATTCAGTGACAAATTAAGCTTAATGTAACTACAGTCATCTCTTTATTATTCATGCAATATTCCCTTAGAAATCTTGGGACCTCAAAAAATATTTTTAATATGGAAGCAAGACTGTAATTGAAAAAAATATGAAATGGAAGAAGAGAATGTCACAGAGAGGAAAAAAAAGAAAAGAAAAAGACAAGTATATACCCAAAGGTTTAAAAAAAAAATAGACCTTTTCTGAAAAAAGTTGGAGCTGAATGCTACAAAGAGGAATGAGTTACTTATCCCCTAAAGAAGTATATAATTGAGCTGCAGAAGCTATCAGATAGAAAATTGTCTAGCAAGCATCAGAGGAAGAAGTAGAAACTAGTTAACAGTTGATGATTCACTGCTCAGCAAGTACTGAGACAGTGATTTGTCTATCTGATAACAATTGAGAAGTCTGTTGTCTTCCCAGGCATATATCCAAGACACACCAGAAATCTCCCACGAATGATCAAAGCAAATGATGATTGGTGATTGATAGAGGTACAGATGATACTGACAGAGTTAACTTCAACAGTATCGCCAAGGATTACAAAGTCTTGGGCAGGAAAGTGAAGGTTATAAGGGGGCAGAGGTCCCATTTTGCTTACTACTATCCCTCCTTGGAAGCAGAGAGAGAGAAAGATTTAGTAAGTAAACAGCTGTTTAAGCAGGTGGTGTCTGAGAAATATATTTGGATTTCTAGAACATGACTTGAAACACAGGGATTCTAGGCTGTTGGCCAGGGATGAAGTGCACTCATCAAAAACTAGTAAGAATATATCTGTCAGGAATTCCTTTTGGATATGGATTGGGCTCGATGGCCATTGAGATCCCTTCCAATATGAAATATTATCTGATTCTATAAAAACAATTGATGATTTTACAAAAATGAGATTAATGGTATGAGATACTTTAATTCTTTCAATACAACTAAGTAGACATTAAAGGAAGTAACATTATCTGCGTATCAGTATATGAGAGAAACTGCCCAGGATTAAAAATATTCTTGAAATGACCCATTCTATTATTACTCTTTCTGTGGATACATAGATTGTACTAAGAAAAAAAGGATTGGCCTTTTAGTTTAAGAGCTCTAAGACAAGGCTTATATATTCTAAAAGAGCAGCTAAGTGGTGGAGTAGATAGAGCCCTGGGTCTGGAGTCAGGAAGATATAAGTTCAAATCCAGCCTCGAATACTAGTTGTGTGCCTCTAAGTAAGTCACTTACCTCTTTGTGCCTCAGTTTCCTCATTTAAAAAATGAGTTGGAGAAAGAAATAGTAAACCACTCAAGCATCTTTGCCAAGAAAATCCCAAATGGAGTCAGGAAGAGTTGAACACTACTGAACAATAGTACATTCCAAAATATAGTATTAACCCCATTATCTGTCATTCCATTTTCAAGATTAATTGCTTTGACTCTAGAAGGCATTTCATCTTTTCTCTATAGTAGAGTCCTCCAATTCAAAATGAATATCCCTGGTCTAAGCTTTTAACCAAAACCTTTATCACTTAACACCTTAGAAACAATTAGCACAAATAAGATTCACTAGGGCCAGATGGATAGGTCCTGAGGGCTGGAAAAGGAAATCAGGAAGGGTGGGAGGGCCCCATAGGCAACTTTTCTCACTTCACAATTTTCCCTCAGGCCAGTCTGGCCTATAAGTTTTGTTTCCACAGCTTATTATCACATTAATATGGAATCTTAAAATAGAGAGCTCCATTCATATTTACCAATACAGACATCCTGATCTTTTCCTAGAAAGTAGAATTAACAAAACAACATTTAAGTCTCAGATATAATAATGGTTACTTCAAATCAGCAACGAATCCAGGAGCAATTAGGTCACTCAGTGGATAGAGACCCAGGCCTGGGGTCAAGAGGACCTTGGCTCAAAACTGGCCTCAGGCACTTTCTATCTTTGTGACCCTGGGTAGGTCATTTAACCCCAGTTTCCTAGCCTTTTCTGCTCTTCTGCCTTTGAACCCATTAATATTGATTCTAAGACAGAAGCTAAAAGTTTTAAAAAGAAAAAATCAACAACAAATCCACAAGGCTTTTATGACATTAAAAAAAACTCATCATATTCTCTAAATAGAAAAGTATAAACACAACAGGGAAATATTCATTCATAATGAAATATTCAAAGTATTTGGTGTTCAGAATGTTGATTTGAGGAGTTTTGTCAGTTTAAAATTTAGAACAGAGGGCAGCTGGGTAGCTCAGTGGATTGAGAGCCAGGCCTAGAGATGGGAGGTCCTAGGTTCAAATTTGACCTCAGACACTTCCCAGCTGTGTGACCCTGGGCAAGTCACTTGACCCCCATTGCCTACTCTTACCACTCTTCTGCCTTGGAGCCAATACACAGTGTTGACTCCAAGAAGGAAGGTAAGGGTTTTAAAAAATAAAAAAATAAAAAAAATAATAAAATTTAGAACAACAAGGGTCTTGAAGATCATCTGGTAATTTTCTTCAACCTCTGCTACTTTACAGATGAAGAAACCAAGGCCTAGAGAAGATGAATAACTTACCCCAGAATACATGATTGATAAATAATATCATATAATATCAAATGATATTATATATTATAATAAATATTATTAGTAATCAATTAATAAATAGTAAAGGTGGTATTCAAAATCAAATTTGCTGACTCTAAATCTGGTAGAAAGGAATGAACTTGGAGCCACAGACCTGGACTGGCTCTGCTACTTACTCTTTGTGTGACCTTGAGTAAGTCATTTAGCTTCTCTAGGATTCCTTTTCCTCATTTGTAGGAAGGGAAGAAGAAGGGCCTTTTAGGCCACTTCCATTGCTACATATATATATATATACATATATATATATATATATTCCAAAGTTCTCTGTGAATATCAAAACAAAACCAAGCATTTGTGATTGTTTAGTCCTTTCTCATTGGTGTCCAATTCTTTATGACCCCTACTTGGAGTAGTTTGCCATTTCCTTCTCCAGCTTATTTTGCAAAAGAGAAAACTGGGGCAAACAGTATTAAGTGATTTGTCCAGGGTCACACAGCCAGTCTAAGGCTGGATTTGAAATTGAGTCTTCCCCTTCCTTCTTCTTCTTCCCTGAAATGGTAGGCTACCTGATATGTATTTTACGTATTATGCTCTAGCTAAATTTTAAAAAGTCAAAGACTGGCTCTCTTATTCCCTCCTCTTCCAAATAGCCTACTACTTAAGAAGGAAACCAAATAACACAAATAACTTAAGAAGGAAACCAAAGAACACAAATAACAAATAAATATTAATATAGCATAACTATTACAGTTAACTCAAGGGCCAAAGAGTTGCTAGAATGATTTGGTATGACCATAGATTGGAAGTCTTTAAAGTTCCTCAGTTAAAAGGTCAAAGATGTGGGAGAAGGTAATCCCAGCCTCATTAATGGTATTTGCAATGGTTTAAAAGTAGGAATAGGCATGATAGAATGTTTTAGAAGAACAGTGATCACAGGATCACAAATCTACAGATGAATGAGACCTCAAAGACCATCTAGTCTAATCTTGTTATTCTCCAGATAAGGAAAGTATAGCCTAAGGGAATTACAAGACTTGCCAAAGGTCACATTGATAGGTAGTAAGCATCATATGTAGAATATGAACCACTCAAATACACTAAATACAAAGTCAATGTTCTTTTCACCATAGCACATCTCCTTGGATAATAGGGTACACGTATGATCTTAGAAAGTCATTTCACATCTACAAAATGAAGTAATTGGGCTAAAAGTCCTATCCTAGCACCTTTCTAAGATCCTTTCCAAACCTAAATCCTAGACTTTTAGGATCTGAGTAAATTGTGGATTTGATATCTGGAGAAGTGGATAGAGTGCTGGTCCTAGAGTCCGGAAGACTCATTTTTCAAGAATTCAAATATGAACTTAAGACACTTTCTAACTGTGTGGCCCTAGGTAAGTCACTTAACCCTGTTTGCCTTGGTTTCTTCATCTGTAAAATGAGCTGGAGAAATAAATGGCAAACCACTGTAGTATCCTTGTCATAAAAATCTCAAAAGGCATCAGATAGTCATATCTGAATGAAAAACAACCAAACAACAACATGAAGTTGTTTGTGCTGGAGGATTGACTCTGAAAGCTTGAGATGTCTCAGGACCCTAGACTGATGAGTCTAGTCAACACTGTGGGAATGAGATCAGGCCAGACTTTGGTGATTCATTTCCTATCACATAGGTCAGCCCAGTTTATAGGCTACAAGATGTTCCTACATCAGGCATTGTCTCCTGTGGTTGTCCTTGAATTCAATTCACCTTCGGTTGTCACTAGTTCAGTAGTATATCAGTTATCTATTGGCATGAAATTTCCCTCTACTCTGAAATAAAGAACAAATGAGGACAGTTTAATTTCTTTTCTTCAATGTTACATTTTAATACCATGAAGCAAAATTCTTTGCAGTATTTCATCTGGAGTTAAAGGGTAAGACAGCATCAGTCTTAGATGGTTGATGTGCTCTTAACTTCAAGAAAGGGCTTATCTTTCAAAAAATAATATATATCCATTTAAGCAGACTTGCCTGCCTTCTGTGATGACAAGACAATACTCTCTCCTTTTCCAGAAGAAAGGAAACCATACTAATGAGAAAGAAAAATGAGACTTGTTTGAAGAGATCAGTATAGATGTACAAGAACTCATTTAGATTTATTTTTTTAAAACCCTAATATCTTTTATATATATCCTTCTATATTAATTTTATTTGTTACAGGGTTAGGCAATGGGGGTTAAGTGATTTGCCCAGGGTCACACAGCTAGGAAGTGTCTGAGGCCAGATTTGAACCTCGGACCTCCCATCTCTAGGGCTGGCTCTCAATCCACTGAGCCATCCAGCTGCCCCCTTAGATTTATTTTTTAAAGAAATGTACATAAGATGGAAGCAAGGCCAGATAAAAAAGAATAACTATAAGAAAATGACATGTAGAAGCTTTTTTTTTTCAGGAAAACTAAAGTTTTTAATGAGCTGAGGTTGAAGGAGAGTAAAAAAAGGAAGGTTTTAAAAAACTATTAATGGGAAGAAAAGAAGGACCAAATAATAGGTGAGATCTGTGTTTGTTGCCTCTGAAACCCTGAAGAGAAGCAGCTTGTCATGCTAGATAGAAAGCAAGAATCAAAGACAGAGAAATCTGGCTTCAATTCCTGATTCTGAGACCATGGTTCTCTGACTCTGGGCAAGTCAATTAACATTTCAGTGCTCTAGGGCAACTCTCAGACTGTAAATTCCATAGTAGAGGGAGTTTCCTTACCTGGGATTTGATGTTCCTCTGATTTTCTTGTTTATCTTGGGATTCATTCCCTACAATTTTTATTCTGTTATTTCCAATGCAAAGATCATTCTTCTTGGCAAAAAAATGAGAGGAGGGGAATATAATTGAAGAATGATCTAGCCCTGACAACTAAAAATTGAGTTCTGGAGAGGAAATGGCCAACATTCCCTATATGTTTGCTTCATTACAACTATTCTCAAAGTTTGTGCCCACTCTATTTAAAATGAATGCTAATGGTCAAGCTGAGGATTTCTACCACCCTCTAGGACATAAGTCTTAAGTTCAAGCAAGGAAAATAACCCAAGAGGTACATTTCACTTGTATCCACAGAGGATCATGCAATTGCTTTGTACATAGTAGGTGAATTGAATTGAACCAATATAAAATTAAAGATTGTACATGATC
>NC_058133.1:406885173-406920043 GCF_016433145.1 Gracilinanus agilis | reverse complement strand
CTCTCTCTCTCTCTCTCTCTCTCTCTCTCTCTCTCTCTCTCTCTCTTTCTCTCTCTCTCTCTCTCTCTCGCTCTCTCTCTCGCTCTCTCTCTCGCTCTCTCTCTCTCCCTCCCTCCCCATCTCCTTTGTGACAGTGTGGAAACCTTTCCAATTAAAAACTGAAAGAAGTACATTAAAAAAAAACCTTCTTGTGAGTGTTATGATGACATTTTAAAATCTCATAGGAAAGTAAAAGATTCATAGGAAATGTTTCAAATAGTTATGAACATGTCTGATGATTGTCTTCTATCTTGATCTCTGCTACATTCTTAATTTCAGAAAAATTGTTTGTATCTGTGTATGTGCAGAAAAGACTTGAAAGAATTCCCAGAAGTCCTTCAGTGGTGGGGGGGGGAGGCGGGGGGAAGGAACAAGACTAAAAAAACTAAATAGAAAACCACTGGTATAATGGATGACTTTATTTCTGCATTTCTGAAAGATAGTAGTGTGCCTAAAAATTGGGTAACATCATTCACCCAATAACTTTGAGATGATGTGTTGTTTGAGAACTTTGATTTTGAAAACAATACTTTCAAATAAAATCCTGTTCCTTTTCCAGATCCCAATGGGTTTTGAAAGCATTAAGTAAGCTTTATATTCTCACAGTATTTCTGGGCTGCCTCTCATTATTGTACTTCATGAAGAAAGTGACAGCCCAGTGTCACTGAGTTGTTTTTCACATAGTAAGGATAAATTTGCATGAATCCAGCCCCATATTGTCACTCCATTTCCCTTTTAACCTCTGGCCAGATGGCAAACTGAAGTTGGTACTCTATGTTGGCAAAATAACACAACAAATGGATTTCATGGTAAGGAAGTCCAAAGCACCCCTACTTGAAGCAAATTCTGAGCAATGACTTCAGCAGTTATAGGTCTCATAGTTGAGAGGAAGGCTTGCATATTTTATAATGTGTTTTCAGATGCAGTTTCACATGGGATTAGAAGCTGATAGCACCTCTGAGGATGTGTCACCATAGTTCTAAGTAATTTGCTTATACCTTCCTGGTGCCTAATGTTAATAGATTATGGATGTTTTGTGTGGATTCTAATTTTTCCCCCTCATACACCCTGAAGGCCATATGAGAATTATAATGTCATCTACATGGAACCTTAGACATATGATACTCAATAAATAATTTTTGAGTAAATAAGTTGGATTTCCTTTGTTTTCTCTGGCTTATGAAAAGCTACATTCTTTCATAACATAATAATAGCCAGCTAGCATTTATTTATTGTACTATATGAAGAGTTAGACATCACTGAAATGACTGAAGAACAACAGTTTGCAAAGCTGATTACATTTTACATATATTATCTTGGTTTATCTTCACAACAATCCTAGGAAGCAAATGCTGTTATTATTCTTATTTTATAGATGAAGATAATGAAGTAGACAATAGTTAAGTGACTTGCCTATGATCACAAAACTGGCAGGTCCAGGCCAGAAATGGACTCAGGTCTTCCTGACTCTAATACTAATTTAGGAAAATTCCAAAACATCCCACACTGGATGAAATTTCAAATATCCTTAATATTGGGAGCCCCAGGCCACTTCGCCTGAAAGAGAAAACGGAGTATATAACTGAAGCCAATTATGATACAGTACTTTGCTAAGCCCAAAGGGCCTTATAAAAGAACTAGAACAAATAAGTCATAAGGGCTCTATTCTAATTTAGATAGTAATTTATTGAACTATTATTATCTCTCTTCACACCATGTAAAAAGTCTCTTGAGTATTGATCAAAAATCCATTACCATATATCTATACCTGGCATTATATTAGACATTATATTAGATAAATAAACAGCTATTAAATTAGAAGAGAATCACTTGCTAGAATGTATCAATGTATCTAGCTTATTATTTTTTATTTTAGTTACAAAATTTCTGACATCTAAGAAGATGTGTATATAATGAGAGGCAAAGAAAGGATGAGAATAATTTTAAAATAGTTATTGATGGCAGTACTTCTGACCTTTCAACAGCTAAAAGAAACAGGTAGTTTGTAAGTAATTGGATATGCTATGAATGGATAAACAATATTGTCCTGGCAGGAAAATTTAGAACTTCAGCATAGAGCAATATACATAGTATGTGCTCAATAAACACCCTCATAAAACTGTAGTCTACCATGAATATGGTAGCAGCCCTGGGTGGTACAGTGGATAGAGAGCTGGGCCTGAAGTCAGGAAGATTTGTCTTCCTGAGTTCAACTCCAGCTCAGAAGTTTAATAGCTGTGTGACCTATCCAAGCCACTTAACCTTCTTTACCTCAGTTTCTTCATCTGTAAAATGAGGTAGAAAAGGAAATGGCAAATAACTCTATCATCTTTGCCAAGAAAACTTCAAATGGAGTCACAGAGTCAGATACAAATGAAAAATAACTGAACAACAAACATTAAGATCACTAGGCAGAAATGTCCAAGGATTCTGGAAGCTAGCATCTCTTTTAAGAGTTAAATACCTAAACATTCTCCCATAACAATAATGCCCCTGTAATTTAGTCTTAGAAAGTTGTCTGAAATACTAAAAGTTTGTAATTTGTCCAGGATCACTTGTCTGGTATATATCAGACACAGTACTTCAACCTCAATCTTTTTAACTCCAAAACTTATATTTTGTCCACAATGAAATGTAGACTTTCCTCAGTATTTTAGGGAAGCATAATTCTTTCATGCAGAAACCACATAACTTTTGTCAGAAGAAATCATGCTCTTAAGTTCTCAGTGATCCTATCCTCTTATAAATTCTTTCAGTTTTGTTGATATGAGCATGAACCAACCCAAATTGATCTATTATACCTAGAATTTCTGCTGGAAATTTCCATATGGATAAGAGTTACATTTGCAATCAGGCACATGAAACCACGCGTTCTATTTGCGCATCAACTATTAAATTACCTTAAGGCATTTATTGGTCTTTTAAAAGTGGTATTTTTAAAACTGAAACCACTCTGGTGGTCATGAAGGCATGAATCTAGTTTGAGAAAAATATCAGAAAAGATAATAGGAAGTTTAGACTCTCTTTAAAGTGAAGCTTTTGAACTAGATAATCTCCAAGATAACTTTCAGTTCTAAATCTATGACCATTCCCTTGTCTCTCTTAGTCAGCACTGAACAAGAACAGTAGTCAAACTGAGATAGTAAGTAATCAGCACTATAGCAACGGATAGCACCACACTACAGACCAGAGAGCTGCTCTGTATTGTCCTTATGGTCATGGAGGGATAACATACCATTGTAGGGGTGTGATATTAGGAAAGTAAGGCAGAAAAATCTCCTCAGAAGCCATATATTTTAACCCCAACCTGAGTAAGAATTCCTTCTCCATCATGGGACATCATACCTGGTACAATACTAGGAGAAGAGACTTTATTTCTACAAAGCAGAGGAAGAACTCACTTTACTTACTTTGTAAGCATATCACATCTACGAAGTGCTTTTGAGTGACTCAGAAATTAAAGATCATACCTTAGAAATGACATGGTCTAATTCTCCCACTTTATAGATCCAGAAACTCAGGTCCAGAGAAATAAAGTTATCTCAAGGTCATACAGTCAATTGGTGACATATTCAGAACTAAAACTTGGTTTTTGTAACAGAATTGTGACCAAATTAGAAGGGACCTTGGAGCCTATTTAGACCAACCTACACCTGCAAAAAAAAATCTTTCTCCCTCATACCTAGTCACCATCCTTTATGTAAAGTCTTCCACTGAGGGAGATCTCACTGCCTCTTGAAGGCAGGTCTGTAGATAGCTTCATTTGCTATTAAGTTTTTCTCTTACATCATACTCAGATTTGCCTCTGCAGCTTCCACCAATTGCTCCTAATTTTGCTCTTCTACATGACAACCCTCGAAATATTTAAAGATAGGTATCATGTATCTCCTAAGATATTCCTTACCAGGCAAAGCAGACTCATTCCCTTCAAATAATCCTTATAGGTGTGGAATGATCTTAACATCTGTCACCAGCCCAGTTAACCTCATCTAGATTCTCTCTAGTTTATCAATGAGCTTCCTAAAATATGACGCCCAGATCTCAATATAACATTCCAGATTTAGGATGACCAGTGAAAAGTGCAATGAGACTATTAACCCCCCAATAAAATATGCTTATCCTATGCTTATTAAGGCAGCTTAAGAATCAATTAGCTTTTTGGAATTTTATGTCATGCTACTGACATAATGATTTACCTCAAGTGGTTACATTGTCAGGATTCTCAGACATCTCAGATGAGGAAATAGTAATAATTAAAGATGATGGTGGTGGTGGTGGTGGTAGTGCTGGTGTTAATGGTAATAGCATTTAAATAGTGCTTTAAAATTTGTAAAATTATTTATATTTATGGTCTCAGATGATACGTACAACAACCTTGTGAGAAACATACTATTAAAATGCCCATTTTACATGCGAGGAAACTGAGACTGTGGACATTCAAGTGCCCATAGTCACACAGCTATTAAATATATAAGGAAGGAGTTTAACTCAGGTCTACTTCAGCCTATTCATTTCAGTACTTGAATGCCATTATTTTGTTGTTGTTGTTTTGTCATTTCAGTCATGAGGTTTTCTTGGCAAAGATACAGAAGTGGTTTGTTATTTCCTTCTTCAATTTAGTTTATAGATCAAGAATTAAGACAAACAGTTAAGGGATTTGCCCATGGTAACACGATAGCTAGTAAGTGTCTAAGGCCAGATTTGAACTCAGGAAGATGTTTTCTTGACTTCAGGACCAACACTGTTCCACCCAGCTGCCCCATTATCTATTTGCCTACAATGTTATCCATTGGTGAACTCAGAAGAATCATGTGTGTCAGTATTTCTCCCTCCCTTGGACACGTGCACTGTTACTACACTTGATACCACTCCACATGACTGGAAGTCAGTCTTCTAATATTAAGTAAGGCTTTGGCAATCAGACATTAATTTTTATTCAGTGATTAACAATATCTCAGATTAAGCCCACATCTGAAGCATGGGCACATCAGTTTCAAGGATTGTTTGACAGCCCTATACATAATACTTACTCCCAGAATTATTCTTCCTCTCCTAAGTCCCAAAAGAAGAGAATAGATATAATTTTTAATTTTCACTGGGGATAGAGGCAATGGCATAGGGCAAAATGGAACACTTTCAATATAAGCATATATCAAGTCATATTTTAAAAGCAATTCATTATTTGCCACTGGCAATTGATAATATATTTTTTGTTATTTCTTTCCAGAAATCTCTGTAGATCATGTCTCCAACCATCTGGCAGCCCAGGAGAAGAAAGAGAAATTGGTCTCCAGGAAGTTTGAATGCTATTATTACCACTGTCAGCTAGAAATGACATAAACAGACTTCAAAGTATTAAATATTGAGTGCTTTCTTTCTGGTTATTACATGTTTCCTTCCCTTACTTCTACCCCAGAGAGGGAGTATTAACTGGGACTTAATATTATTAATAACATCAATAAAACTTTGCTGAGCACTCAATAGAAAAATGTTATTTCCTACATGCAAAGCCTAATAGTCTTCTGAAATCAATGTAGGTTATGTGCAGGACTTGATGTCAAGAAGCATAAACCACCATTCCTGTCTCCTTAAGATACAAAGATTTTTATTCCTATACCATGGCAACTTGAGAGAGTTTAATGAAAGTTTGAACAAATCTCTACCACTGAAATACATTTTAAATTTTGAATTCTTTTATTATTAATTTCTAGCATATTCATAAGTTCTCTATCTTTCTCCAACACATTCATATGACATTGATTTTATCTGAAATATTTAACATAAAATATTTGAGTTAGTAAGCACTATAAAGATCATGTCTATGCCTTTCCCAATGTAAACACCTTCCCTATCTTTGATGAGTGTTCCATCTCACCTCTCTCTGAACCACTGGTGAAGGAGAAAGCTCAACTTTATTATATAGTCCATTACATTTTTTGACCACTCTAATTATTTTTAAACGTTGTTGAAAGCATTATTTTGTACATTTTCTTACTTCTTGCTTTTTTCCAACTTAGTGAATTATTCTTTTCATTTTATGACTGTACCCTATTTCATTCAGGAAATAATAATGTTCAGAAGAACTACAAGTCTATATCACTAGTAATTTGTTTTGTAGCAAGCTGTAGATAAAGTTATACAAAGACAGCAACATTAAATAACTATCAACTTAATGTGCAATTTCAGAGACTGAGATAAACCCAAAGTGAAACATTAAATTATATCAAGTGCATACTTGTACATTGAAGTTGATGATCATAGTCTTAACTTCTCTATTCCTCTCAGTTGAGAACCAAGTCATTCTTCTTATCGATGGGCCATTCCCTTTTTATAGTACTTTATAGCTAGGTGACCACCAACAAGCTAAGTTGTGTATCCAGTGAGTCAGCCTTAAATCTTTAGCACTAGAAGGGACCTTAGAGATCCTCTACTCCATTCATCAACAGATGAAAAATCTGAGGATTACACAGATGAAATGTTTTTGACTTGCCCATGATCATATCCCAATCCTTCTATTTCCTAATCAATACTTTTTCTGAATCCAGGCTTTATTAATCAGGACAGTGGTGCAGAAAAATTATTAGTTAAACTATCAGTGAATTATTTATAATTGATAATATTAAGAATTCCCTTAGGAATGTTTTACAGATCATAACTATAGAATTCCATAGAAAGAGTTAAAAAGAAAAATAAGAGGAAAGTGATTCATTTTTCTGTAGGAGTAACTCTGGTGGGGAAAACGTTTTAGTGGTGGCTTGAAATTATCAGTTAAAATAGGAGCTGTGGATTATTTTGTCAATATACCTCAACCTCTGATATCCAGGGAACTGTTACACAGTGTCTGGCACATAGTGGGTGCTTAATAAGTGTTTGTTGACAATTCAGAAGGTGTTTTTGAGGACTTAACTATCAGTACTTTTGTAATAAGCTCCAAATACCTAATGCCCCAAATCCTTGGTATTTTCTGTACCCGAGATCTTTTCCAAGATTCTAGAATATGGTACTTCCACAGAGATAGACATAAAACCAAGGAACACAAAAAATACACACTGAAAACCACCAACACCAAACTCTCACTGACACTCTATTCCACCTCAAAGAAGGTACATCCACTGTTCGAAGGATAACCAGGTTTGTATACAGCACTATAATGGCCAATCTAGAACTGAGAAAAAGTATCAATCTAAACATTTTGTTTCTGACCACTTACAGAGAAATTGGTTCAGCCCTGAGGATCCTGGTTACTATATTGCTGCCCCATCAGCTCAATTGTCCTAACTTCCTCAGTATGGTAATAATCTGAGCCATTCATGTTCCCTATCAGGTTAAAAAAGTTGGAGGTAGATTGTAGTTCATTAAGAATAATATATGTAGAATATTCTAAGGGATAACAGTATTGAAGCCATTCCCTGGAAAGACTGGCATTGGGTTTTTAGAACTTTACATTCCTTCTAAGTGCCATTGATTCCCTTCCTCTAAATATGCCTTTCTCAAAAGAATTAGCCACTTTATTTAAAAGAAAAACCCAATCCTAAAAAAAAGGAAATTTAGATCTAATCTAGACACATCATAATATAAAATGTTATATTTTAATCCAACGGATTTCTGATATGCATAAATCAGCTGAATAGCCTTTTTATTTAAAATGACTAAGAAAATTAGATTTGCCTAAGTCTGATAAGAAAGCAATTTTGATATCTGACTTACTGGGCTTAACTCTAGTAGAAATTTACCAGGATTTAAATCTGTGCACCTCTTTCTCTTTCTGTCTCTCTGTCTCTGTCTCTGTCTCTCTCTGTCTCTGTCTCTGTCTGTCTCTCTCTGTCTCTGTCTCTCTCTGTCTCTGTCTCTCTCTGTCTCTATCTCTCTCTCTCTCTCTCTCTCTCTCTCTCTCTCTCTCTCTCTCTCTCTCTCTCTCTCTGTCTCTCTCTCTCTCTCTCTCTTTCTCTCCTTCCAGTCCAGAAAGAAAACATAGAATTGAAGCCCAGTACACAGAAGTAGAGACCAGTTTAGTGACCAAGAGAAACGCAAAGATGCCCAGCATAGACAACATGACAAAGAGAAGGGATGCAATACCTAATAGAAATTACATTATACCTAGGAAGGAATGTAAATTCAATGCCCAAGAAAAATATTAAAATGTTTTTACCGAGAGATCATAGAATTGGATTTATAGCTATGAAAGTCCTCAGTGGCCATCTATTCAAACCCCATTAATCCCAGAGAGGTTTCATGACTTGCTTTTTGCCACATAACTAGTAAATTGCAAATCTAGGAGTCATAATGGTTCATGAGCTATGATTTTGAAGGATGTGGACACATAGATTACTTAAACCCCAAATAGCCATTATTCTGGGAACCCTCTCTGAAAGCTCAGTTGTGCCACCAGATGCTACATATTCATAGAAAAGGATCTCTTATCATTTTGTTATTCCCTTTGATGAAATATTGTTTGTTTCAAACTTTTTCTTCTGACTGGAAAAAAGTTTTTAAAAATTCATGAAAACCATTGAAATATGGCTTTGAATGCATAATGTTTCTAACCTGGTACGGCTAATCTAGAACCCTAGCATGAGGGTGACTAAAGATACTACATATAGATGTCTGTATCTATGTATAGATATATGTAAATTTTGAACCTATATATAAATGGGGTCTGACTGTAGTGTGTGTATGTGTATGATATAGCTATAACTTCGTATGTGTATATATATATATGTGTGTGTGTGTGTGTGTGTGTGTGTGTGTGTGTGTGTGTGTGCATGTATGTGTGTGTATTGTAAGTATAGCTAAATGGCACACTGAATAGAGCACTGGGCTGGGAGCCAGGAAGATCTGAGTTCAAATGCATCCTCAGACACTTACTAGCTCTGTGACCCCAGACAAATCATTTAATCTCCTTAATTCACTGGAGAAGGAAATGGCAAGCCACTCCAATATCTTTGCCAAGAAAACCCCATGGTCAGTATGGTGCACAGGGTCATTAAGAGTCATGCAGGACTCAACAACAAATGCTACAACTATATAAAATATATGTGCATGTTTACACATATAAATTTATGTGTATGTATCTCTACATCTATATGTAAACTATATGTGTGTAGGAGAGACAGACAAGCAAATGTGACAGGAATAGTATTTTCAAAGATTTGCATCTGTTCTCTGTTGCTCTAGTGAGAGTCCATTAATATGTTTACTGCAGCAATGGAGAGCCACGTACAGCAACTCTGCTAACAATCTGGGTCAGTTTTAGAAATGAGTTGACAGTATTTTCTCTGGTCATTTTAAATAAATGTTCACAAATATCTCCATGAGATTCCAATAAAAGATACATTCAAAATATGAGAGGATTTCACCTAACTGGCAAAAGAAATCAAAATGCTACTAAATGTGAAGAACAGCTATAGTTCCTTTTCCACACGGCAAGACTGTCAGAGATAGTTCATGTCTTAAGATGAAATATTAGTGCTATGTCATTTCAAAATAAAATGAGCCAATATAGTTAATTTGGACATATACGTGTGTGTGTGTGTGTGTGTGTGTGTGTGTGTGTGTGTGTGTGTGTAAGCTTAGTACATAGAACATACTTAAGGAACAGCTAAAACAATAGGAGGCAGAGAGGGTTTCCAAAGCTGTGTACATGAAATGAGCTTAAATTAAATTGATATTTCTTTTACCATCATTCATTCAGTTTCCTTCTTCTGGACTGTTTATTTTCCCTTATGCATCATGTATTCTAGTCAAATTAGACTTACTTAATGTTTCATCTATAGGAAATTCAGTCTTCCATCCTTGTTCCTCTTATTGTCTATTTCTATGCCTGAAATGTCCTTCTTCCTCACCTCTACTATGTGGAATTCTTAGTTTTCTTTTAGGTTAAACTTTTTTTTATCACTTCCTAAAGAACATCTTTTGTATTTTCCCAAAGTAGTTCCCACTTCCCAAAGTGGGTTCACTGCCACCACCCCACCAAAATAGTTTTGTATTTATTTTGTATATATTTTGTATTTGTTTATCTCAAGGAGTTATTTTAAGGATCAAACGATATAATGCTTGTAAAATATTTAGCAGAGTGCCTGGCACATGGTAGGTGCTTTAATGAACACTTTATACTTTCCCCTTTTATTTATCTGCATATAGTTGCAACTCCAGCAGGGCAGGGTCTACAACCCTCTTTAAAAAATTAATTTGTTTATTATGTTTAAATACCCAGTTAATTCCTTCCCTTCCTACTCTCCTCTAGAGAAGGAATGATTTGATTAATATATATTATATATTATATACAACTATTACTTATTTCTATTTAGCAGTTCTTTCTTTGAAGATGGATTTCATCTCTCTTTCCTAAGTAGCATGGTATTTACATTGGATAGAGGGTTAGAATTGCAGTCAGAAAGATCTGAGTTTTAAACTGCCTTAGATACATATTAACTATATGAAAATATTGTTCTTATCACATTTTCTTATCTGTCTCTCCCAGTTTGTCAAGGCTGGCTGGCAGAATCCAAATAATTGTCTTTCTTTTGCCATAACGAGAATATAGTGCATGGGGTCTAGGGCAAGTCATCCTCAGTCCCCTCGGTCCCACTTTCCTCATCTGTAAAATGGGAATAATAATAGCACTTACCTCCCAGGGCTGCTATGAGAATCAAATGAGATAACATCAAAGGACTACAGAAACTCGAGATATTTCAATGTTATTAACCCCAGTACCTAGAGTAGTGAATATAGCACACACTAGTGGCTAATTAATAAATTCTTATTAAATGAATGAATTTTTATGCCTTTTTACTAGCATTTGTTGTTTTGTTTTCTTAACACAACTGAGGCCAGTGATTAGTCATTTTTATTGCTACTAAGGACATTCAATTTATCATTTTATTTTTGTCATTTTTCAGTTGTCTGATTCTTCAGGACCCCATTTAGGGTTGTCGTGTCGAAGATATTAGTACAGTTTACCATTTCTTTCTCTAGCTCACTTTGCAGATGAGGAAACTGAGGCAAATAGGGTTAAGTGACTTTCCCAGAATCACACAGCTAGTGAGTGTCCGAGGTCAGATTTGAACTCAGATAGATGAATCTTCCTCTATACCACTCTACCCACTACACCCTTATTCAATCTGTCATTCACTCATCAATCACTTATTAAATATCTACAACATCGAGCAAGATGGATACAAAAACAAAAATTAAAATCTTTGCCTTCAAGCTTACATTTTATGGGGGAAACAACATATAAATACATAAGTAAATACAAAATAAATAATTTCAAGGGCAGCAAACGAATAACTTGTAGGTAGCAAGTTCGGGAATGGCTTCACATAAGACTTTTAAGCCGGGTTCTAAAGAGAGTCAAATAAGAAGAAAAGAAAAAAATACATTCCAAGCTTCTGCAACTGTTTATTGCTACCTATACCAGCTTGTCAGAAATAGAACGTGCTTACCGAGTGCTCAGCTTCTTTTGCCACAAACATGCCAAGTTACACAAAATTACATTACTAGATTTATAGTCATGGTTTAATGCCAAGATGCTGAGTTTTTAGAAAAATTATAAGCAAGTTGATATAAAGGAGCAGTATTGGGAAGGTTTGAAAGGGCAGAAAGGAGGGCTGCAATTTTAAAGAAACTTCCTATTATAGGAGAGGTATTGAGTTAGGTTTTAGCTAAGATTGGACAACAAACATTATAGCAACTTGTGGGCAACAAAAAAGGAACCCCCACCCCGACCAGGGAGATGACCTAATGCCCTGGAACAAGTATGAGATCATGTAATAGGAAGGAACTTAGAAAGAATATCTAAAATGAACTCAATGAGTCAACCTTTTTTCTCCTGTGGGAATAGCCTCTCCCTGGGGCCTCTGAACAAGTCTTCACTTATCTGACTGATAGACAGACAGGTAGACACGTAGATAGATAGACAGACAGACAGAGAGATAGATAGATAGATAGATAGATAGATAGATAGATAGATAGATAGATACCTTTTTTTAAAAAGAGCAAAATCCAAATCGATGCTCTCAATAGTAGAAGTAACCTTAGAAATCAGAGTTCACAGCACCCATTCCTATTGAAAACACTGGAAAGTATAGGAATAGAAGGACCTTTCCTAAAAATAATAAACAGTATATACCTAAAACCATCAACAAACATCATATGCAATGGGGATAAATTAGAAGCCTTCCCAATAAGATCAGGAGCGAAACAAGGATGTCCACTATCACCTCTATTATTTAACATTGTACTAGAAACACTAGCTGTAGCAATTAGAGAAGAAAAAGAAATTGAAGGTATCAAAATAGGCAATGAGGAGACTAAGCTATCACTCTTTGCAGATGATATGATGGTCTACTTAAAAAAACCTAGAGAATCAACCAAGAAGCTTGTAGAAATAATCAACAACTTTAGCAAAGTTGCAGGATACAAAATAAATGCACATAAATCATCAGCATTTCTATATATTTCCAACACATCAGAGCAGTAAGAGGTAGAAAGAGAAACACCATTTAAAATCACCTTAGACAATATAAAATACTTGGGAATCTATCTACCAAAACAAATACAGGAATTATATGAACACAACTACAAAACACTTTCCAAACAATTAAAACTAGATCTAAACAATTGGAAAAACATTGATTGCTCATGGGTAGGATGAGCTAACATAATAAAAATGACCATTCTACCCAAATTAATTTACCTATTTAGTGCCATACCTATCAAACTACCAAAAAACTTTTTACTGAATTAGAAAAAACTATAACAAAGTTCATTTGGAATAACAAAAGATCAAGAATATCAAGGGAAATAATGAAAAAAAAATGTGAAGAAAGGGGGCCTAGCAGTACCAGATATTAAACTATACTATAAAGTAGCAGTCATCAAAACGGTATGGTACTGGCTAAGAGACAGAATGGAGGATCAGTGGAATAGACTTGGGGTAAGTGATGTCAGCAAGACAGTGTATGATAAACCCAAAGAGCCCAACTTTTGGGACAAAAATCCACTATTTGACAAAAACTGCTGGGAAATTTGGAAAACAATATAGGAGAGAATAGGTTTAGATCAACATCTCACACCCTACACCAAGATAAATTCAGAATGGGTGAATGACTTGAATATAAAGAGGGAAACTATAAATAAGTTAAGTGAACACAGAATAGTTTACTTGTCAGATCTCTGGGAAAGGAAAGATTTTAATATCAAGCAAGAGTTAGAGAAAATTACAAAATGTAAAATAAATGATTTTGATTATATCAAACTAAAAAGCCTTTGTACAAACAAAAACAATGCAGCCAAAATCAGAAGGAAAACAACAAATTGGGAAAAATCTTTATTACAAAAAACTCTGACAGGGATCTAATTACTCAAATATACAAGGAGTTAAATCAGTTGTATAAAAAATCAAACCATTCCCCAATTGACAAATAGGCAAGAAACATAAATAGGCAATTTTCAGATAAAGAAATCAGAAGTATCAGTAAGCACATGAGAAAGTGTTCTAAATCTCTAATAATTAGAGAAATGCAAATCAAAACAACTCTGAGATATCACCTCACACCTAGCAGATTGGCTAAAATGATAGCAGGGGAGAGTAATGAATGTTGGAGGGGAGGTGGCAAAATTGGGACATTAATGCATTGCTGGTGGAGTTGTGAACTGATTTAACCATTCTGGAAGGCAATTTGGAACTATGCTCAAAGAGCTATAAAAGAATGCCTACCCTTTGATCCAGCCATACCATTGTTGGGTTTATACCCCAAAGAGGTCACAGATAAACAGACTCATATGAAAATATTTATAGCCACGCTTTTTGTGGTGGCAAAAAAACTGGAAAAGGAAGGTATGCCCTTCAACTGGGGATTGGCTGAACAAATTGTGGTATATGCTGGTGATGGAATACTATTGAGCTCAAAGGAATAATAAACTGGAGGAATTCCATGTGAACTGGAAAGACCTCCAGGAATTGATGCAGAGTGAAAGGAGCAGAGCCAGAAGAACATTGTACACAGAGACCAATACACTGTGGTAAAATAGAATGTAATGGACTTCTGTACTTGTAGCAATGCAATAATCCAGGACAATTCTGAGGGACTTATGGAAAAGAATGCTACCCAAATTCAGAGGAAGAACTACAGGAGAGGAAACAAAGAAGAAAAGCAACTGCTTGAACAATGGGTTGAGGCAGACATGATTGGGGATGTAGACTCGAAATAACCACACCAATGCAACTATCAACAATTTGGAAATAGGTCTTGATCAATGACACATGTTAAAACCAGTGGAAATGCGCATCGGCTATGGGGGGCTGGGGAGAAGCTGGGGGGGGTGAAGGGTAAAGTAAGAGTATGAATCATGTAACCATGTTAATTTTTCTAAAAAATAAATATTATTAAATTTTAAAAAAAAGAAATCAGAGTTCAATTCCTTTCTTTTACAGATGAGCAAATTGAGGTGAGATTTAGTAACTTTCCTATGATCTCACAGCAAATTAGTGACAGACAGTATTGGAAACTATGACTTGTGATTACAAGCTCTCAAATATTAAGATGAATTGTAGAATTTTGGCTGGAACTTCTCTATAATGGTTTTGTACTTTGGGACTAAAGCCATGAAACATCTTTTAAAATGCAGCAATAAATCACCTTGAATTTGGGGTGGGGAAATGTAAACCTAATCTGATTCCTATTAAGTTCTGATCTACAGCAATATCATTCAATTATTCAATAAACTTTTATACAGAGTCTGTGACTCACAGATCAGAATGCTAGAGCAAGATTTCACTAACCAAATATATGAAATCTTAATTTCAAACTTGGTTAAATATGCTTAGCTTTGGTCTAACTCTTTGACAGAATCAGTTGAATCTTGTAGAAGCCCCATTCTTTCAATCTCCCAATAATCCTGCTGCCATCTCTCCCTCCCTTCTTCCCTCTTTCTCCCTTGCTATCAATGCAAAACTTCATGAGAAATAGTGAAGTAAGCACCCTTTCCCTTCTATACTTCCATGACCCCAATAACACCTAGAACAGCAATTCTCAGGGCTATAATTATGGCCACCTCTATAAGATGTGGACCTTTGATCTAACTTAGATTTCTGTAAATGCTTCTGGTTGTTTGTAGAAAGTAACATGTAAACAAGATTTGTTTCATATTGTTTCCCAAAACTCCTCCTTGAGTCAACAGATTCCACTGATTCAATTCTCTTCCATTTTTCTCTTTCTCACAAAAGTAAGATAAAGAGCTTTGAGAATAAAATAAATGAGGCTGCATATACAATAGAAAAAGCTCAAATTCTGTAGCTGAATAAAATCATTTATTGATGGTAAAGCCTGTCAATCAAGATAGTTTTGTAGGGTTCAGCCTTAAAACTGATACTAGAAACATTTGCTCTGAACTCTGCTCCAAAAAATTAAAGTGTTAGTATGTCAAAGTGATATGGGCAGATTTCGTTGCCAAAGATAGAGATGGGGAGAAAAGATGATGACTTCCTTCTTGCAAATGATGAGAGAACATTTGGGTTCAAATAGCAACAAGAAATTCCGAGAGAGACTGAGTAAATAATGCCGATGTGCTTAGCCATAAATCAGAAAAAAAGTAAATATCTCTAATAGTCATCAGAAGGTAAGATGTATAAACTGTAAGCAGAGAAAGAATGATCAATAACGGTCAAGAAGAACTACGTGTTTTAGAATTTTCTATGCATGAGCAACTTTCTAAAGTTCCTTTACTAAAAGATAATACAGCCAGCAGCAATGAACTTCTGGATATTTTATTGCAGATCATCTCAAAGAATGATGTTGTGGAGTTCAACCAAGAACTGAAGCATATTTTTTGAAGACATAAAAAGTGAACCTTTCTAAACTTTAGTCTGAAGCCAGAAGAGATCAAGTCTGATTTAGTAAAATCCTTCCCTCTCTAAAAATTCACCACTGTAGTATTTCCCTTTCTTTGCTTGTTGTATTGCCTCCTATCATGGGCATCATCGTACCTGTCTTGTTTAGATGATGAACTCCTCGTGGAAGATGCTGGTTCTTATGCATTTTGGTATTACTTATAGACCTTGCAAGGTATGTCACATACAGTAGATATTCAGTAAATATTTACTGAACAATCAGTGCATACATGAATGATTAGAAAATTTATTTCATCTTATATATTTATCTAGTTATTTGATTTGATTTGATCTTATTTATCTGAGATTCTCTTTACTCACTGTAAAGTAAGGGTCATTAGACAAAATTTAAAGACTTTCAACCACTGATATTTAATTTTTCTAAGAACCTAAGGAGGGCTTTGATTTTGTAGCAAAGAAATGGGATGAACTATAGCAATGATTCATGATGGGTTATGATCTATATTTTTGAAGGCAGCATCCAAATCAATGAAGCTAGAGATCCATTTAAGTATCTGAATACCTGATAGAACCATTTTCATAAGAAATAAAGACCAAAAAGAATACTAGAAGAAATCATAATGAAAATATAACATTTTCCTTAGCTTTATAGCACTTTTTATGCATCAGTGTTGATGATAACTACTTTATTATAATTTACCATTTTAAGGTGGAGTAAAATAAAGATAAGTGACTTGCCTGAAATTCTATGACAGGGCAGCGAAAGGAACTGAGTAGGTTATAGTGTCAGTAAAAGAATCCTAGTTTCCTATGCCCTAGTCCTAAATTCAAATCAGATCTCTCTCTCTCTACTGATGGGGAATTACCATATATAATTCTACATTGTGTTCTAGCTACAGAAGACATCCTTAATCTTTTTGTTACCTTTGGCAGTCTGATGAAGCTTATGGACCCCTGCTTAGAATAGTGTTTTTAAATGCACAAGATACATAGAATTACAAAAGAAACCAACTATATTGAAATAGTTATCAACATATTTTGCTGACCCAAAATTAAAACTCATAGACAGGCTTTCTTAAGCCATGTAACCTGTATTGTGGTGCAGTGAAAATAATTCTGGATTTAAATTAAAGGATGTGGCTTTGAATCTCTTCTTTGCCATTTATTACCAGTGTTACTTTGGGCAAGTTAATTTTTGGTGTTTAGTTTCCTCCTTCATAAAATTATGAAATTGGGATAGTTGACATGTTAGGTTCCTTCTAGTATTAATGTCTTCATCAATTCATACCATTATGGTAAAGATCATGATTCTCCTGTTTCCCTGAAACCTCCTCTTAGGCATCATGTACCTTATTGCAATGAGTACTACTATCTAGAGAAGTTGAACACCATATTTCACCCTAACACAAAGCCTTATATATATTGTAGATAATTAATGTTAATTTTTAACCTTTTTTATCCTAGAACCATAAAAGATTTTTGAGTAAAGAGGTTATACGATTGATTCTATATTTTAAGAATATCAATTTGGCAACTGTGTGGAGAATGTTTTAGAGGGAACGTAGAGATAAGGAGACCAATTAAGAGACTATTGCAATAGTCTGAGCTGATAAAGTCTAAAATCAGGAAGAGGTTTTATGAGTAGAGAGAAGGAGACAGATTCAAAAGAAGTGGAGGTAGGATTGACAGCCAAACCATCAATAAATATTTGTCAAGCACTTACTATATGTTAAGTGATAGGCTTAAAACTAGGTATTCAAATAAAAAAATTAAAAGAAGAAAAGTCTCTGAAACTGATTGAATGTCATGTAAAAAAAGAGGGCAGTGTTTAGGAAAGTCTCATGTCGTGAACTGGAATGATTCAAAGGGTAATGTACCCTCAACATAAATAGAGAAATTCGCATGCGGGATTTTTGGAGAAAGATAATGAATTCCATTTTAGACATGTTGAGTTTGAGGTGCCTGACATCTAGATGGAAATATCTTGGAGACAGTTGTTTAAATCAGAGATTCATAAGAGAGATTAGGACTGAATATATAGATTTGGAATACATTTACATAAAAATACTTGAACCTGTGGAAGTTGATGAAATCACCAAGGGAGAGAGGATAGGAAGGAAAGAGACCCCAGGACAAGCCCTGTTTTTCTGTTGCCAAGACCTAGGAGAATGGTGACCTACACGACCTCCATAACTATCCACGTCGGAAAAGGAATGGTGAAAAATATGCAAGGAGAACTAAGAAAGGGCAGTGTCATAAAAGCAAAAAGAAGAGGCAATAGCATCCAAAGCTTAAAGCCAACTAGAATTATGAACATTGGATTTAGGAGTATCAATTTTTTTTCTATGAGTATGACCATGAAAGGGAAATTTATGGGATGATAGTTTGAGGGACTATGATTGAAAGTTTAATATGAATTACTGCCCAGGAGGGAAACGATAGTCCCATTTTACTCTTGCATAATTAAATCACATATTATGATCAGTTCTGGGTATAACATGCTGAGAATGCCATGGAAAATGTTTAGAATGGGACCAGAATAGTGAAAGGACTAAAAATAATGCCACATGGAGATCAAATCCAAAGGAACTGAGGATATTTAGTCTGGAATAGTGAAGACAAGGGAAATGTGATAGCCATCTTCAAATATTTGAGTAGATGTCAAATGGAAGGGGAATTACACTTATCCAATTTAATCCCATAAGAGAGAATTAGTAAAGGAAAGAAATGAGGATTTTTACAATACCTATGGTGTAGGTACTGAGCCAAGCACTTTTACAACTACTATTTCACTTGATTTCTATTAAGAGCAATGGATGGAGACTGAACAAAGTTGGATTTCAATTTGATATGAAGAAAATCATTCTAACAATTAGACCTGTCAAAAAATGGAATGCCATGCCTTGGAGTGGGAGTACGGGGATTTCCCATTACGGAAAATCTTCAAGCATAGGCTAAACAAAATTACTTGTTAGGAATGTTGTAAGTGGTATTCCTATTTAGGCAGAGATTAAACTCAGTGATTCCCAAAGGGACGCCACTGCCCTCTGGTAGGTGCTGCAGTGATGGGGGGGGGGGATCGGTGATGGCCACAGGTGCATTTATCTCTTCTATTAATTGCTATTAAAATTTTTAAAAATTAATTTCCAGGGGGCTAAGTAATATTTTTTTCTGGAAAGGGGGCGGTAGGCCAAAAAAGTTTGGGAACCACTGGTAGATAATCTTGAAGGCTATTTCCAGTTCTAATATTCTAAAAGTCTATTTATTGAAAAGATTCTTATGTTTAAAAGCATAACACTATGGAGGGCATACAATATGACCAGTTCCCTGATATCCAGGAGTACACATGCACTTATCCCAGTGTTTGATTGACACACAGTAAGCATTTAATCAGTGTTATCTGATTGAGTAGCTGACTGGAAGGAAACTGAGAGGCAATATTGAGTAGTGGAAGGAGGCTTTTAAGTCAGAAAACCCAGGTTCTAATTCCAACTCTGATACTTGCTACCACTTGCTTGATCTTGAAGTCATTTAATTCCACAAATATTAAGAATATTTTTTGTGCCAGAAACTGTGCTAGGTACTTTGTGTACAATGATAAAAATGGCATGATCACCCTTTCAAGAAGCTCAGGTTCTCCTGGAATGGTAGGAAAGGGTATGGGAACTGATTAATATATTACAAGATAGAAAATGATATTTATAAAGAAAAGGAAAAATTCTCAAAGAAAATTTAAGAAGGGAGGGAACTTCACATCAGGCTCAAATTCCTCATCTGTAAAATGTGATTTAAGTAGATAATCTTTAAGATCGCTTCCAGCTGCTATAATTCTAGTAAATTATAATAAAGCTAGCCCACCCTCTTCTATTAATTCAATTTCTTTGCCACTTCATTGCATAGGTGAAACCTGTTTATTCCCTGACTAAAAGAATAAAGGAAGAGGTCAAGAAGAAGGAAAGTAATGTCTAGAAAGGACTTAAGGTGAAGGAGGCTTTGGTAGAGAAAATGACTCATCCTTCACCCAACCATCACCTACTATTCTGCCCACTTCATTCTTCCATATATACTCACCACACACATTTTAGTTTAATCTAAAACATTGATATTTTTTCCATCATTTCCTAAGTCTAAGTAACCAACAAGACAATAAATCAATGTTTCTTGGTTAATTTTTGCAATATAAAAACTCATAATGAAAATTTAACAATAATTTCTACCCTTTATGAGTGGTCTCTAACATGTCTTGCACCAGAACATGAAGTTCACTCCCATCTATCAGTTTAAGGGCTCCAAACAAAACTTCTTTTCCTGTCTATTTGAAAATGAAACAAGGATTCTGTCCTCTACAACTATCCAAACCTGGTAAACAATTCACACTTCATATTATTCAAGCCTCAAACAGGAGGCTCCTGTGTACTGCAAACATCTGCTATTTAAAGCCTATGGTTTTGCTGACATGTTTCCACTCTCTGCTGTGCTATTAGAATTTTTTAACATCACTCCATGTACATATAATATATTTTAAAGAGCAGAGATGAGGGATTTTCATCTTGTTTTTCTACTTTCTCCAAGATATGAAGATGTTTAATGAATGAACCTAAGGATTCTGAGCTTTAGAGCAGCCTGGGACCTTGGGATCATCTCTTTCCAACCCCTCATTTTACTATTGATGAAGCTAAGGCTCAGAAATGTAGAGCAACAATCTCAGGAGCTGTCAGTAACAGAGTCCAAATTCTAATTCATCCAGTAAACATATTAAATATGCAAGGCCCTAGAAGAAACACTAAAAATAAAAGAAGAAAGCCAAAGCAAAACAAGATAAAATAAACCCAGTCCTTCGACTCAAGTAGAAGTTTACCTTCTAATAAGAAGATACAACATGACAAGCTGATGGAAAAGTGTATTTATTGGTTTTGGAGACAGAAGAGGCTAAGTTCAAATTTTGTGTTGCCCAATTTGATGACCTTAGACAAATCACTTAGGATTCAGATATTTTATCTGTAAATTGAAAGTATTGGATTAGATGCCATCAAAGGTCTCCCCCAGCTCTACATCTATTATCCTTTAATCCCAAGTAAGTACAAGATGATTTAAGGAGGGAGAGATCACTAATGAGAGGAATCAGGGAAGCTTCCCTTAAATGGCAACAAATGAACTGAGCCAAGAAGGTAGTCAGGAATTCTTAGAGTCAAAGGTAAGGAGGGAGGATATTTAAGGCATTGGAGATTAGTTTATGAAAATGTTTTTATGCAAAAAAAGATAGTGTAATAAAGAGGCTAAGGCAGACATCTGAAAAGGTGAATATCATGTTCAGAATGAAACTAAAGGATTTTAATGTTGCTTTAGAAGTTACATATTATATTAGGAATTTGTATTATAGACACAAATGTATAGTGCTGTCATTTCCTTTGAAGAATTTCTCAGTATTCAATGAAGATTTTATGAAAATAGATCCAAGTTAATCCTACAGGGAATCCAAACTTTGACTCTGGATTCCCAGATTACCTTATGACAATTATTGACTAAACAGTCTCCAAAGTTCACATAGGTCGTAAGTGAAGGGAACCTGGATCTTCTAAACCTAACTCATTGCCTATATTCCCATGCTGTTTTACCTAAGCCATTCATAGGGAAATCTGTAGTCTTCATCAACACAGCACCTTCCATAATACACTTTTTTTTTCCTGGAATTCTCTGCTACAGCCCAAGTTCTTAGCAGAAAATCACTTAAAACTTCCATGAAATTTAGCTTTAATTTAACATTGTTCCTAACCCTCTAGACCCCACTCCCACTCCTCCACCACCTTCATACCATTGCCAAGGCATCTTGAAATCTGAAAGCCTTCAAGAAGCAAGGCAATGATTACTGCCTAGTAACAAGCTGATGAAGTAGATTGCCAGTACCCCTCAAATCACACCAGGTAGGCAACCTCCTACTCCTCTTGAAAGTCCTGTCCTGCCTTTCTGTCTTGCTGCTGTTACTTTTAATACAAAAGAAAGTTGGAACCCCATTGCACAATCTGTAGAGATGAGGAAATTTAATCTTTAGAAGGATTTAGATTAGACATTTAAAGATGGAAAAGACCTTAGATAACATCAAATCCAATCTTATTTTAAAGATTAAAAAACTGAGGCAACTGAGACCCATAGAGGTGAGATGACTTGCCCAGGGTCCCACAAGTAATAAGTACAAAAGTCAGGACTTGAATCCCAGTTCTCTGACTATAAATCCAGGGATCTTTCCACTGCCAACAGAAACTAGGTAGAGTAGCAACTGCTATGAAAAACTATGATATTGCTTTGCTTATAGAGTTTAATTGCTTCACAGATGCCTCCACATTACTAAGCTTAACTTAACTGGTTTATTGTTAATGATTTTGTTGGCTGGATAGCTCGGATAGCTGGGTGGCACTGTTGTTGTTGTTGTTGTTGTTGTTGTTGTTGTTGTTGTTGTTGTTGTTGTTGTTGTTGTTGTTGTTGTTGATGATGATGATCTTTTGTTTTCTAGGAGAGCCAAGGACAACATGGATGAAATGGATGACCTTAGCTTCTTTGATGTCTAAGCATTCCACAGCACCTGCTTCAGCTGCCTTCATGGCCATTGGAACAAATTGTTCTCATCCACCCTCCACCAGAGGAAGTCTTCACATGCCTGAGGTAGACACTCCAATAACTTACCTATGCCTTTATGGTCCGTTGGTAGCCCTTAACCTGGTTTAGTCTCATATAGTGGATAGAGCACTGTAACTGGCATCAAGAATATTCAAAACTGTTCTTGAATGCAACCTGTGTGACCCTGAGGATAATCACTAAAATTCTGTCTGCCTCATTTTCCTCATCTGTAACATGAGTTTGATAATAGCCCTTACCTCCAAGGGTTCTTGTGAGGATATAAAATAGAATACTATCTGTAAGCAGTTTGCTAACCCTAAAGAGTTCTATAAATGCTTGTTGTTCAGGCATTTCAGTTGTGTCTGATTCTTTGTGACTCTTTTTGGGGGATTTCTTGGAAACAACACTGTAGTAATTTTCCATTTCCTTCTCCAGCTCATTTTATAGATGGGGAAATGAGGTAAACAAGGTGAAATGACTTACTCAGGGTCACAGAGTTAGTAAGTGCCTGAGGCCAGATTGGAACTCAGGAAGATAAATCTTCCTGGCTCCAGGCCTGACATTCTATCCACTACACCATATAAATGTTAATTAGTATTATTAAATCAAAATGCTAATTAAATCAGTGCCATGAGCTTCATTTTTTTTTACACTTTTACCTTCCATCTTAGAATTAATACTGTATATTGGTTCCCAGGCAGAAGAGTGGTAAAGGCTAAACTATGGAGGCTAAGTGACTTATCCAGGGTCACACAGCTAGGAAGTATCTAAGGTCAGATTTCAACCTAGAACTCCCTATCTCTAGGCTCAGTTTTCAATTCACTGAGTCACCTAGCTGACCCCTTATGAGCTTCATTCTTTTTTATTATATATTTATTTGTTTAGAATATTTTTCCTTGGTTACATGATTCATGATTTGCACTCCCTCTCCTCTCCTGGCACAGACAAGCGATTCCACTGAGTTATACATGTATCATTGTTCAAAACCCACTTCCATGTTATTCATATTTACAATAGAATGATCTTTTAACATCAGAACCCCAATCATATCCCCATTGAACCATGTGATCAAGCAGTTGTTTTTCTTCTGTGTTTCTACTCCCACACTTCTTTCTCTAGATGTGGATAGCGTTCTTCCTATCAGCTTCATTCTTAACTTTGTTATATTCCAGAAACAAGACCTACTCCTTCTAGTCTATATCAGTCTCATTCTCATTCACACTTGCCTTTGGTCACAAGGGAGCGATATAAGATAGCATGTAAATCTGTAATTCTTACCAAAGAAGTTGCATATATTCTCCTAAGAGTAGATAGCTCAGTTAGGATTCCTTTCAAATCCCTGTTCTCACAAACAGTTGCTCTCATACTTTTTAGGTGGTAGAAATCACAATAGAAACCATCCCAAGTCCCCCCCATCTTTTAGCAGAAGTCTTGGGTCAAGGAAGCATGCAGGGTGGAGGTGGGTAAGAAACTGCTCCCCGCAAGTAAGAATGATCCCCTAGTATCTCCCATGGTGAGGGTTGCTGTCATGATTGTTAGTTACATAGATAGTCTACATGAGAGGCAATGCATTTAAATGGAATATATGACATTTATTTGTTTAGGACATTAAAGTTCCTAGGTATCTCCTTCCTTTTCTTCCATACATTACAGAAAGCATCATCTTACAAAAAAAAGTATTTATAAAATTATGTCTTGCTTCTTTCTATTTATCCTTTCTTTCTCTGGAAGTAGACATAAAAGTTATCCTTCAAATTATATTTCTTTTGCTGTATATATTGTTTTTCTTGGTTTTGCTCATTTCAATCTTCATAATTCCATGTAGGTCTTTCCATGCTGCCTCAAAATTAACTTGCTAATCATTTCTTCTGGCACAGTAGTATTCCATCACAATCATATGCCACAACTTGTTTAGCCATTCCCTAATTGGGGAGCATTCTCTCAATTTCTAGTTCTTTGCCACCACAGGGAGCTGTTACAAATATTTTAGAACATTTAGGGTTTTTTCCTTTTTTATTCATTGTAATTGAGCTATTCTCAAAGTCAAAAAGATATGAGTTCAAGTCTGTGATAATTTATTTTTCATATACCGTATTAATTCTTAGATATTAGGGAGAACTAAGTCAGAGGGTGGAGGAGGGAGAGGAGGAGGAGGAGAAGAAGGAGAAGGAGGAAGTGAAAGAGGAAGAAGAAGAGGAGAAAGAGAAGAAGAAAAATAAATGCATTCCTATGTTTGGGATCTGGATCAGAGATATCAAGTAGTCTGCAACTTTTTCATTTTTACATGCAAAACTTCGCCTGTCAGTTTGAGGAAGGTCTGAGGGTCTGATGGACCACCTTTTAATTAGCTGTCATCAATTAAAAATGCCTTGGGATGGTTAAGGAAGGGATTGAATAATGAGCTCTTAAAAATCTATTTATTAGGCTGCCTGATGCAGCTCAGGTTATCTCTGATTCCCAAGAGAGCCATAGAGACCACTTTATCACTTTATGAGTTATGATGCTGGTCTAACCAACAAACCTGATATAATCAGTAAACTTACATGCGTGTCCAAAATCAATATCTTGAGATCATTTTAATTTAAACAAGCCCACTTTTGAGACACACTGGAATTATGACTTTAGACAAGTCATTTAACTTTTTAATGCCCATAAAACAACTCTCTAAGACAAAAATTTGCAGAGCAAATGTTGTTCTAGTAGAGCACATGTTGTATTAGTAGAAGAGAATGTCTTTAGTAGAGTGCCCTCTATACCAATGAAATCATAGATCTAGTACCCAAATATATATATATATGTATATATATGTATATATTTTATCATATAAACATACATTGTAAAAGGGCTAATTTTACTCATCTGAGAAAAGAGGATGCCAGCTGAGAAATTTTGTAAACACTTCCAAAAGTTATGAAGGTTTCTTAGGTGACATCAATAGGGCTTTGAAACACAAATCAATGAAAAGCCATTCATCATAACCTGACAAGGACTTCTATTTCTGGTTATTCTGCTCTAGCAAAAAAAGGGAGGGCATATATAGAATTGAAGTCTGTATTTGCTAAGCTACCAACATTACAAACAAAATAGTTACAAAACTGGGACCTTAGGGCAACTAGGTAGCATTGCTAATAGGGTGCCAGGCCAGGTGTAGAGAAGACCTGGATTTACATCTGACCTCAGATACTTCCTTGTTATGTGACCCTGGGCAAGTCACTTAACTCCAATTGCCTAGCTATTGCTGCTCTTCTGTTTTAGAATTGATACTAAGTCAGAAGGAGGACAAGAAAGAGAAAGACTAGATGGAGAAGGAGAAGAGAAGGAGGAGTACAAGGAGGAAGGGGAGGAAGAAAAGAAGGAAAAGGAGAACCAGGAGAAGAAGAAAATTGGGTCCTTATGAACTTGTTCTCTGTCTTAGAATTAATAAAATTAAGGATGGTAAGAAATTTTGGGGTTATCTAGTCCAAAACCCAATTTTATAGTTGAGGAAACTGAGGACTAGAAAGGAGAAGTGACTTCTAAGGTCACACATGTAGTAAGTGTCAGAATAAGAATCTGAATCCAGGTCCTCTGACTTTAAATTTGTCACTCTTTTCTCTATACTGAACAGCTAGTTGCAGTTAAGTTTAAAGACCTGAAATGCAGGCACTGAATCTGACTAAGAGAGCCTTTGTATCACCTATTTGCACACTCCTGACAGATACAGGAATGTTTAGGACACCTTTTATATATGTGTTTGTGTACTCATTGAAACAGACATTCTGTATGCTAGCAAATGTGTAGCCAGAAGGCTGCATGCTTAGAGTGTGTATTATTTTATTATCTTTCAAATAACTAAATACATGGTTACAGAATCCTAGACGCAGAGACGCTGAGACCTCAGTTACCTTTTTGAGAGAATTTCCAGGCCATAAGCCGATGTATGTAAAGTGTTCAATAATGAGACATTGTCCCCTTCAGCATATGTGCAAGATACATAAAGAGCAGATTGGTTTGCACAGTATAATAGCCAGAAGAGGAACAGATGGTAAATATGTGA
Source organism: Gracilinanus agilis (assembly GCF_016433145.1). Lineage (NCBI taxonomy): Eukaryota > Metazoa > Chordata > Mammalia > Didelphimorphia > Didelphidae > Gracilinanus > Gracilinanus agilis. The sequence continues at coordinate 406,893,503 of NC_058133.1, read as the reverse complement.
ATTATTCTTGAAATATTTTTGGAAAGTTTGCATTCATGGTTGAATGACTGTGTTTCTTGGAATGTGTTTGGGTCAGATCATGTTCAAGGTAAGAACTTATGCCAGTCTCTTTGCAAAAAGCAGTGTTTGCCCTTCTCAGAATGGCTCCTTCCCAGAGAAATATATAGATCAGTGGTGGTCCATGCTATGATGGTACTCTGAATCATACCACAGTTATTTCTATAAATACTATCATCAATTCAATTAATATTCATTAAGCATCCATAATATCTGAGTGTTAGACATAATAGGCACTTATTCAATCAGATAATATTTTTAAAGCACTGAGCACAATGCCTGGCACATAGTAGGTGCTTAATAAATGCTTTTTTCCTTCTTTCCTTCCTTCCTTGGACAATTAAATTAACTTAAGAGAAATTTAAGTTTATACTTACGTTAATACTGTACACATGTACACTGTACACATGAAATCAATAAAAATTGCTTATTGATCTGTCCTTAGATCAGAGATTCTTAACTCTTTTTTTTTACATCATAGACCCCTTTGGCACTATGATAAAACCTACAGATCCTTTTTCAGAATGGTTTTTTAAAAATGTATAAAATAAAATAAAGAGGTTGAAAAAGGAAGCCAATAGTTTTGAAATACATTTATCAAAATATTTAAAAGATAAGTTCCAGGACACAAGGTAAAAAGCCTCTTCTTTAAGTAAATTCACATCCATGCAGGGATGATAGAGCCAATGCCACCTTGCCATAATCAGTGATATGACTTGCCAAGACTTTGCACGTGTTGCTTAGGAGCAAACTGTTGGCTAAGTAGGAGAACCATCGCGTTGAGGTATCGTGGATGTATATTATAGAACATTCTGTCATGCACCAGCTTTCAAACGAAGTGTCATTCCAACTTTGAGTTTGCCTATTAAGCTATTACCTATCAAAACACATCCCACGTTGAGATGTGCTCTGGGACAACATTCACAAAGTCATTGACACACATTGGTTTCAATACCAGTCATGCTTTTGAGCAATATATAACACTCAAGTCAATATTCCAAAGAACACAACCTCCTCGCCAGTGTGATGGAATTAGTTATTCAAGCACAACGCGAGAGAGGCCAACAGCTTGGGGTGACATGTGGCCTGCCTCTCAGCCAAGTGGAAGGCGTTGCTAGAGGCAGGTTGCATTTTTTTTTAAATAGAGGCATGTGACCTGAGTAGTGGCATTTCACAGCTGAGAAACCAGCTTGTGATACGCCTTTTGCTTAACAGAGAAGCGTGCCACATGTCACCCGATGCTGTGACTCTGGCTCCAAAGTGTTGCGGTACATTCCCCTTGTAGTCTTCTTACGCTTAAATATTTACATTGCTCTGTAATGTAGACGCGTTGTACAATACATCAGATTGAGCCAAACGAAGTGTCTTTGCTCAGAGTGTATCCTGACTCAAAGGTGGGGGATGAAGGGGGAAAACTGTGGGATAGGAGCAGGCAGAAGAGGTCCAACAGATCTTTCGTCTTTGGGAAAGCACTAGAAAGGAGAGTCTTCTTTCTTTTCACTGGTATTATAGGTGAAATAGCAGGTGATATATGGTACTGAAAGTAGCCCAGTGGCATAATCTAAAAAGACGAAATAAAGTTAAGAGGCAAATGAAAAGTGTGTGTGTGTGTGTGTGTGTGTGTGTGTGTGTGTGTGTGTGTGTGTGTGTGTGTTGAGGAGGGAGATAGGAAAAGGAGAAGAGGGAAGGAGGGAAGGGAGTGAGTATATCCAAAAACAAAAGTTAAGTGATCAAGGTATGCCCCATAGAACTGTCAGAGCTGACAGGGGCCTTTGAGGTCATAGGACCATAGAATTTTTTTTAATCATAAAGGAACTTAGAGATCAACAAGTTATTCTACAGGTGAGAAAACAAAGACAAGGAAGTTCCTGCTAAAAAGTGGCAGGACTAAGATTCACATTCGAGTTTTTTTCTGCTCTATCAATTATATCCTAAAGCGGTGACGGGCAAACTACAGCCTGCGGTCCCCTGAAATGTTCTATCCAGCTGTGGGACATTACTCCTAGTCTGACAAATGCAATGAGTAGGATACAATACAATGAAACTTCAAAAGAGTTGCCTTAGAAACAGATGGACAGATGAGCATTTCCTTTCCTTTGGTTACCTATTTAAAAAGTTTGCCCATCACTGTCCTAAAGGGATATAGAGAGCTTAATATGAGATAAGGAATTAAAAAGCATTTAAAAAATTAAAATCAGCAAGATGATCATAACAGATGGACCAGCTCTACTAACTAAGTCAGCTTTGTAATCCTGCATATACTTATAGATACTCTGGACCTCAATTTCCTCATGGCTAAAACTGAATGACAAAGCATTTATTAAGCACCTACTGGTGTCAGGCACTGGGCATAAAAATATATAAAAGTGAAAAAGTTCCTATCATCAGTGCTTACATTCTAATGAAGGGAACAATACATATAAGGGAGTAGTGGTGATCAAAGGGAATTTTGGTCAGGAAGTCAAGGAATTGTGATTAAAGCCACAGAACATTCAATTGTCATGTTGTTTACAGTATCAGTGGTATTAATGATTTTATTATTGTTCTAATAGCAATAATGGAAAGCTTAGGAGTGTGAGAACTGTGCAAATGTGGAAAGCAGACATATACTAGTAAATGTTTAACAACATGGAGCTCTCCATAACATTAAACTTTAAACTTAACTTTAAAACTTAACTAAGACATAACTTTAAACTTAATCTACATTATTAATATTTTCTCAATCACTTTTGTAAACCCAGACAACTGACAAAAAAATTCAAGCCCTAATTTTTAACATTTCTGAGGTATAAATGCTCACATTAAAAATTTAGCAATTAGCTTTCAAGAAAGAGAAATTTAGCTGGCTCCAGCACACTCTTACAGGCAAACCTGGATTTCTTGGTGAATGGCTGGATGAAGGAATTAGGCTAAATGATCCCTTATCAATTCCTTCACTAATCTTAATATTCTATAATTCTAAGCAAATGGTATGGGATGGTGACTTTTCAGAAAATGAGAGACCAAGCATCAGAAAACAATAATTAAAGTAATTAATATTTAATATTCATTAATTAATAAATAAGTCCAACCTGAGGGGACAAGGAATGAAAAAGCTGGGGGATGTCATCCAGGGTAACTTATAAGGATATTCTGTGCCTTAAAACCACAAAGTACTTATGAAAGCCTGAGGAGAAAATTTAATTTTGGTAAACTGAGTTCTTGTAACAACACTAATTAGGTTAACATCAAAGTGTGACCTTATATAGACAGAGTTGCATGCTGGCCCCACTTGAATCCACCATGATAATTAACATGACACAAAGAACAGCAAAACTATGGGTTTTCACATTCCAGGATCCCAAAAAGGCAATGGATACACAAGAACAAATTTAAAATACTGATATGCACCTGCTAGAAATGTTTCACTGCAGATGGTACTGACTATGAAGCAGGCAAATAATGAGTGTACATTAAATGGAATGAAGACATAAATATTTTCTGTAAGTGCCAGTACCATCACCTAACAAATTCAGCAATATCTCATGAGTCAAAAGGTTTTGTATTGATTTTTGTCAATAGTGACCCCAGATCCAAGTTATAAAACTATGTATTGCCAACCCATGCAAGCAATTAATAAAGACTTAAAAAAACTATATCTCATGACTTACATTAGGCAAAATAAGAGATATAACAGAGGTCTCCTGAAATCTGAAGAGAGAGAAAATAAAAAACCTCAGGGGACACTGCAGAAATTGTATCTAATATTGAAACAGATGACAAAAACATTACTGAAATCTCAAATGATTTTGAAAAGGAGATGAGCATACTTAGACTAGAAGTACAAAAAGCTCTTTTTTAAAAATTTAATAGCATGATTCTAAATATCAAACTAATTATGATCTAGGAATTTTTTAAAGTGTTTAAAAGCATATACCAATATTCCCTTACTATAAGCATCACAAATAAATGTATTCTTCCATAGTAGTTTACAACAATTGAAAATACATTTCAGGACTTCAATATACCAGTATATGTAGTCACTGTTGCTACTTTACAAGCCAAACAGGAAAGGTGGAATTATTTAGAAGTACCCTAAAGACAATTTCAGGGCTTTTAAATCTTTTTTTGTTTGTTTGCTGGCAGGTTCTTTGACAATTGGGTGAAGCCTATGAACCTTCTCTCTTTTTAAAAAAATGTATTTTAATTAAAAAATTGAGAGAAATACTAAATATTAGAGGTCAATGAACATAAAGACATATTTTTACCCAATCAAATTCATGAGCCTCCTAAAATCTATCCAAGGACCCCTATGGAGCTAAGAACCTGTAACCTACTATTATATGAATTAGAACATTGTATTTCCCATTTAAAGGCCAAAAAAAAGTATGGGAAAATGGAAAACAAATGAATAGTTAAAATTCCAGGTTACCTTAAACAACACCAGAAAGTAAGAAATCAAAAAATATAGCTATATTGGGAGTCAACATAATGAAAAGAATAAGATAAATGATTCAACATCAAACAAAATCTTTGATATATAGATTTTAAAAATAAAGAAATCTTAAAAAAGAACACCTAAATAAAGAGGAGTTGGAAAAGCTCTGGTCATCTACATGGTTGCAAAAAGTCCAACAGAACAAAAACACAAACTGGATCAAATAAGACATAAGAACTCTATTCGTCATTAATATAATGAGCAAGAAACTCAAATCCCTCAGCAAAAACAGAAAGCAGTGAATTCAGATTAAAATCCATAATTATATACATAACCAAATACTCAATAGAAGTAAAAGAATTACTAGGAATGCATATTATCAGCTTTCTCTTAAGGTTAGACTTAATTCCATCTTTCATAGCACTTGTGACTCCTCCAAATATAGACCAATGCTTATAAAATTTATATAAAGTTTTCATATCATAACAATTTTAAAAATCCAGATCCATGAGAAAATAATATACTGATTGAGTGAGGACTAAAAATATTGTACCAAAAACTTGCAGGGGTTATAAAGAGCAATTTATTATTGATTCAGTGTTTACTGAACAAACTGCCTGATAACATTGTTATATATTATATATATACATATAAAAACTAGTTGATTATCACAAAGCCTTTGATTCAGTTCTGCACTCATGGTTTGTTTATATACTATGAATATGTAAAAGAATATTGAACATAATAAAACTGCTACAGTATTTGATATCTACATGTAAGACTGTTCTCTACTTAAACATGCTATCCACACAATAATGTCAAAAACAATTTATATAAAATGTGGCATTTTCATGGAAACATTTTAAATCCTTTCCTATTCTGCCTTGACTTAAATCAGAGGTTTTAAATCTTTTTTCTGTCTTTCTTGACCTGGAGAAGCATATAGCAACCTTATCAAAAGAAGATTTTTTGATGAATAAAATTATATAAATAAAATAAAAAAGGAAATAAATTGTACTATGATAATTACCAAAATATTTTTAAAAACAAGTTTATGGATCTTACATTAAGAATATCTTCCTTTTTTTTAAACCCTTAACTTCTATGTATTGGCTCATAGGTGGAAGAGTGGTAAGAGTGGGCAATGGGGGTCAAGTGACTTACCCAGGGTCACACAGCTGGGAAGTGTCTGAGGCTGGATTTGAACCTAGGACCTCCCATCTCTAGGGCTGACTCTCAATCCACTGAACTACCCAGCTTCCCCCAAGAATATCTTCCTTAAACAAATATTATCTCTCCTGAACTAAACTAAACAATCTTCCAAATTAAAGAATCAAGCCAAACCATTACATTAGTTGCTTTTTGTATAAAGATAACATCAAGATATATGTCTCCACTAAGAAAAAAATTAAACAGTTTCTTCATTTTAGAAAATCAATGATATCTATATGTCATTTGGATACACAAGAGGTAAAATTCTTACATAAGCCAAGGAAAAAGAGAGACTCAATGCTGTGAGTTTGAATCCAAAGGTCACATTAAACTAAGAGATAAAATCAATACCTAAAACTATCTTGGTCTCCTCCAGGCAATATGCAGAACATAAAGATATCAAGGCTATGAAGAAATATTAAGAGACTTATTGGCACACTGAATTCAAATGTGATTGAAAATATATGTATATGCACATATATATATATATATTATTTTTAAAACCCTTAACTTCTGTGTATTGGCTCCTAGGTGGAAGAGTGGTAAGGGTGGGCAATGGGGGTCAAGTGACTTGCCCAGGGTCACACAGCTGGAAAGTGTCTGAGGCCAGATTTGAAACTAGGACCTCCCATCTCTAGGCCTGACTCTCAATCCACTGAGCTACCCAGCTGACCCCTTGAAAGTATATTTTAAGACCTATTCAATGCCAATGAATATCACATGATACTAATAATATTAATCTATACTTGTAGAACTCTAAAGTGAACCATATAAGACTTGAAAATTTTCCTAACCAAAAACAAAAATCATACAATATTAACAAAACATAGGCCTATCTCCCTAAGGCAAGTCAGTAATAATAACACTTCTATCTCAAAAGGGAAGAAAAGGACTGAAATACATTATTGGAGAAGATAATAAACAGCCAAAACCCTACAAAATCCTTTGTAATAAGAAGAATTCACTATATCAAGCAATGTTAAACAGAAGACAAATCCTTATACTACACATAAAAACCTCAAAATTATCGGATAATTCAACCAAGAAACTATGTTAGAATTATTGTAGATTTAACTTGTCCTCATCACCCAGACAAAACAATGATTCGTAAAAAAAAAAAAAACCTTAAGAAGAATGTTATAAATAGACGTTACTATCACAAACATAGTAATATCTAAACTATATAAAAAGCTTTCAAATTATAGGCAGTTACAGGTAGCTCACAAGACAAAGCATTGGACCTGCCATCAGAATGACAAGAAATTTTATTTCAAATCCACACTTGGTTATATGTTGGGTTACCCTGGGCTCTGGCTGTATCAGTTTCTTCATTTGTAAAACTATGATAAAAAAAAAATTCCACCTCTCTTTCAGAGTTGTTGTAAGGATAAAAATCAATTGATGTTTACAAAGTATTTGACAAACCTTAAATGATATATAAATGGTAGATATCATTATAGAATATATAAAATATGTTATATTAAAATATATTTATAAATATAAAAACCAAGAAAAAGAGATCAAATTTTTTAAAAGATGGGGTATATATGCTTTCTATTATCTACTGTTGGAGTTGTATTGAGGATGGTTTCAGTGGGTGTACAGAAAATGAGCCTCCATTCTAATATTTGTATTTAACTACAAAATAAAAGCTTATCTACCTATGAAATAGTTCATAGAACTTTGAATGTAAAGGAATAATAGCAGGACAGTGACTTATCCTAGTACTTAATAACTGTGTGATCCTGGACAAGCCATTTAACCCTGTTTGTCTCAGTTTCCTATCTGTCAAATGACCTGGAGAAGGAAATGGCCAATCACTCTAATATCTTTGCCAAGAAAACCGCAAATAGGTCACAAAGAGCCAAACATGAATGAAACAACTGAACAAAAAAAATGAAATATTTTAAAGTACTTAGCAGAATGCTTGGCACATAGCAGCTGGTGCTTAATAAATGTTCCCCTACCTTCCTGCCTTCTCTAACTCTGTGATAGGAGCAGAGAAAGAAAGTAGGGTGCTATATAGCGTAAAGTTTCTGCGTTGTCTATATTGGGTTTTATGCCTGCATGGTTCTATCTAGTTATATGGCTCACAGGGAGATAAAACTATATATCGCTAGAGTCTCCTTGACAACTCTTATCTAAGAGAGACTTTTAGTCCTGCCAAGAGGAGCATGAAGTTAGCAACATAAGGATAGTCAGTTTGGTCTTCTCAGAGAAGAGATTCCATGCTGGAATTTTATCTAACCACCGCCTTAAATATTGCTAGACTAATAAAAATAATTTTTAGATTCAAGCTACTCTTCTGATTCCTATCCCTCTAATGGAGTAACATGCCCTAAGCTATATATACAAAGGCTTGATCACCTACCAAATTCATTTCATGCAAAACAAATTGAATATCAAAGAAATAAGCCTATACAAAAAAGAAATCAGAGAAATCACACATATTAGAATACGCTGGGCAATACCCAGAATAAATGAGATCTCTGGTAAAATGATATCTCAGCTCAAGGGAGAGACAGAAAGAGGCAGAGATAGAGGCAGAGACAGAGAGGCAAATACAGGAGAGACTGGAGGGAAGGGGAGAGAGAGAGAGAGAGAGAGAGAGAGAGAGAGAGAGAGAGAGAGAGAGAGAGAGAGA
>NC_058133.1:406825650-406880231 GCF_016433145.1 Gracilinanus agilis | reverse complement strand
AAGGAAGGAAGGAAGGAAGGAAGGAAGGAAGGAAGGAAGGAAGGAAGGAAGGAAGGAAGGAAGAAAATGAAAAATCATTTTCACACTTAAGTATGGAAAGCATAAAAAATTACTACATTGACTGAATCCAAAATGGAAAACACTCCTTTATGAAACACAATATTAGGAGCTGTCAGAGGTTAAATAATTAACTCCTTTGTAACCAGGCAGTGCTGCAAATGAGCTACTTAAAAATAAAGTATAAACACTTGAAGGAAATGATAGCCCACCAAATTAGTTGATTGGATCATTTTAAAAAGCATCTATTTTCAAATGAAGCTGTAATATTAAATTGCCACTCCAGGAAAATGCCATATTTTACTCTCCTGTTGAATTACTCTAGTATGAGACAGAAAATGAGCTTTCCCACCCCCCACCCCCCACTGTTTTAAGCAAGGTATTTCTAACCATGGAACAAAGGTAGCTCACTTCCCAAGATGATCTATCATGCTTCCACCACCAAGTCCCAGTAATTTAATGAGCGCCTTAGCAAGTAGATTGAGAGATGAGGTTTATTCTTGCTCTTCCATGACATGACTTTAATTTCCGTTCCCTGAGTAAAATCTCCCTCTTTTTTTTACTCCCTCTTTTTCTTAAGTCTCCAAGAAATGTTATGGGGGACAGAGAATATTGAGAAAGTATCTGAGCTATTTAATAATAAAAGGTCAAATTTACATTGAGTTAAATTTTACAAAGCACTTGTCTAACAACCTCTGAGAAATATCATTAGACTATGATCTCCTTGAGAGCAAGAACTGTCTTTTTTGCCTTTGTATCCATAATGGTTAGCATAGAGCCTGGCATATAGTAGGTGCTTAATAAATGCTTGTTGACTGAATATATGTACTATCATTTCTATTTTACATATATGGAAACATGCAAAATGAATGACTTACCCAAGGACACAGAGCTATTAAGTAGCATAGCTGTGTCCCAAAGTAGGTGTTCTGATTACAAGTCTATTACTTTTTCTTCATCATCTTACATAGAACTAAATTTTAGTTAATATAGGTCATACAAGGATAGTCTATAAGGGCATTATGTGATGCTTACTTTTTCACTTAGAATTAAGTAAAATCTAACAAACCCCCTGGTTACTGATAATTAAAGAATCACTGATCTAGAGCTGGAAGAAATGTCAAAGGACATCTAGTCCAACACCCTCAATTTATAGTCAAAAGATATTAAGTGAGGTCCCACAGGAAGTGAGCATTGGAGGTAGGATTTGAACCCAGTTCCTTTGACTTTAGAGCCACTCTTTCCTGTGAGGAGGTGGAAGAGAATTTGGGATTAACTATAAAATTGAAGGGTTAGATGATCTCAAAGATCAATTCTAAGTTTAGAGTGATTCTAAGTAAAAGTCACAACTGTTTTTCATCAAATACTTATGAAAATAGAAAAAGGTTCAAAGACTCAAAGAGCTAGCAAATAAGAAGTACAATATGATAAATAAAAACTGAACTTGGAGTTAGGAATACTTGGGCTCAGAACTCTCCTCCAATAGTTACTAGCTCTGATCCTCAGTTGCCTCCTCTCCAAAATGGGGGTTATAATAGCACCTACCTCACATGGTTTCCATGAAGCTCAAGTGAGATAGTGAAAGTAAAATGCTTTGCAGACTTTAAAATGCTATATGAACTCCAGAGGTGATGATGATGATGATGATGAGGATGATGAGGATGATGATGGTGGTGGTGGTGATGAAATGATGATGGTGATGGTGATGGTGATGATGATGATGATGGTGATGGTGATGATGATGAAGATGAAGTTGTCTTCCTCAGCTTTGGCAGGGTAAACAAGGAGACAAAAGTAGATGATGAGGGAAAAGGGAAGAGAATGTCTCCACACAAAAGCAATACTCAGCCCTTCTCCTCCCCACACATTCACTCATTCAATAGCTATTTGGGTATAATAGGCAAGCACAACCCTAATAATAATAATAATAGGTTCCGCAAAGGGGATGGATAAGAAAAGAATCCAACCTCACTCTATGCTTTGGAGGAATCTGAATTATAAAACTCTTGAAAGCAAATTCATAGATATCCAAAACTTGAAGAACAAGTGAGCTTTTCTCTCTTCTATATCTGCACAGAAACACTATTAACAGCATACATGTGGATAATTTTTATTCATGATACACATGTAATACTTTTTTTGTTGATGTGCATTCCAAAGGTAAAAATGTTGTATAGCTATTCTGCTATAATTCTCTGCATGGTATAATGTAATGGTTCTCAAAGTGTGGTCTGGAGAATCCCCTGAGGGTTTCTAAGACTATTTAGAGGGTCCATGAGACCAAAACTATTTTCATAGCAATACTAATAAATTTTCATTTTTAATACAATCTACATATATGCATATCTATAAAACCCATATAAACAAAATCATAGGGGGGTCCTCTATACTTTTTAATAATGGAAAGGGGTCCTGAGACCAAAAAATTTGATAAGAGCTACCATAATGGATAGAAGGCTATCCTTAGAATAAGGAAGATTTGAGAACAAATCCCACATCTATGATCATATAATCCTGGGTAAGTCATCTAAGCACTCTAGGCTTCAGTTTCCTCATCTATAAAATTAGGGATCTAGTCTCTAGCTCTAAATTTATGGCACTATGATCTTATTTTCCAACTGTACTGCAAAAGTATTTTCTACTAATGGTGCAATATCAACCTGGAAAGTCTCTAGAGGAGTGCCTCATGGATCTCTTCTTGACTTTATATCATTTAACATTTTGAGCATTGGATAAACACAAGCTATCAAATTTTCAAGTGACACAAGCCTGCCAAAGATAGCTAATATAACAGAAAAGAGTCAAGACATAAAAAATATAGATTAGAACTCTGGGTCAAAGTGAATAAGATAAAGTTTAATAAATCTTATACTTGGATTCAAAATCTACATTACAAAAAGGGGGAGCCATGGTTAGACAGCATTTTATCTGAGGAAAAAAAGATATAGGAATTTTTGTAAACAAAAAGTTCTACTAGGGTCAACAGTGTGATCTGGCAGCCAAGAAAACTAGAGCTCTCTCAAATTAAGTGCATTTTTTAAAAGAGTAGCATAGAAAACGAGGGAGGTTATAGTCATACTGTACCACAACTGCAATATCATATTAAGTTCTAGTTGCAAATTTTAAAAAAGATATTAATATGGACCATCCAAAAAAGAACAATCAAGTCAATTAAAAGCTTTGAGATTTTACCATATGAGAAAATGGGAATATTTAGCCTAGAGAAGACAAAACATAAGGGCTAATGAAAACCATATTTAAGTAGTGCTGCCTTGCAAGGGAAGAATTAGTCTTATCCATCTTGGTCCCACAGAGTATAACCAAGAAGTAGACTTGAAGTAATGGAGAGGTAGATTTAGGCTTGATATAAAGGAAAGCATCCTAAGCATTACAGGTATCCCAAAGTACTGGGACTGAGCAACTTCTGGAGGTATTGGGCTGCCATTTACTACAGGTCTTTGAACAAAGGCTGCATAACCACTTTGTACTTGCATCAACGATTGTTATTCAGCTATAGGTTGTAAAAGTGACTTTTAAGAACCCCCTTAGCTTGATTTCTATTATTCTAGGGTCTTCAAATGAGATAAGATTTGTAAAGTGCTTATCACAGCACCTGGCACATAAAAGGGGCTATATAAATACTAGCTATTCTTCTTTCTCTAAAAGTCTACTCTTCTATTGTATTGTATATATAATATGGCTATAAGTACAAGAATTCTAAGGAATACTAACATCACTGATTCTTCATCATCAGCATGAAGTACCAATATGATAACTGGCTTTTGAAAATATGAAAATTCAAGTGAATCTTTTTTAGCTAATCCAACTTACCATTCCATTAAATCAAATCCCTTTCTCTACCTAAACTAATATCCATTTCAGCAGTGGCTAATCTGCATGGGGCTTTGGTTCAAGAGGCTAATTAACATAGCCATTCCCTTTATTCTTGGAAGTTGCTGAAGAAAACAAGATGGGCAATCAGCCTTTTCTTTTCTTTTCTTTTTTTTAAATCTTCCCTTCCCTCTTAGAATCAATACTGTGTACTGGTTCCAAGGCTGAAGATCAGTAAGAGTTAGGCAATGGAGGTCAAGTGATTTGCCCAGAGTCACACAGGTAGGAAGTATCTGAGGCTATATTTGAACCCAGCACTCCCATCTCTAGACCTGGCTCTCAATCTACTGAGCCATCTAGGTGCCTGCCACAATCAGCCTTTTTCTATCAAAATGGATGGAGAAGTACTGTTCTGCTAAAGCCAAGGGCCATGGTAAGTGACTAAGTCTTCCCAGAGACAAAATCCCTGAAGCAGCATTCAGGGGAAAAATGAGACAAAAACAAAAAAGTTAGGAAAAGAAGACAGGAATTGAGACCCAAGTTTAAGGGATAGAGATAACCTAACTAATAGGTGGAACAGGATATGATCTTTGGGATCCCTAGGAAGGCTCTCTGCCCCCAAACCTCTTATCTACCCAGGTATTCCATGCCCAACATAGCATTACTAAAGATTAATTCATTGTCCTTTCTAAGAAATCTCTTTTAAAATGTTTGACCAAACTACTACTTACTGTTCTCAATTGAATATCACATACTTTCCACCTCCCTAACTTTATCTACATTCTACAATTGCATGCCCTTTCGCTTTCCCCGCTTCTCGTGGTTCACAATTGGAATCCTTTTCTATTGAGAGCCTTAAAGATCCATTTCAAATGCTGCCGCTTTTCTCATGACCAAGGACATAATTAATTCTAACATTCCCCAGAGTCACTGTTCCAAACTTTTTCTTCTCAAGCCTCCCAACCACTTGCTCCTCTTCCCCATATCCTTATCAGAGGAATGGTATGTTATGTTGAGAAAAGAGAAGTCATTTGCTGTGAGCTCCTTCTTCCCTGTATCACTATGTATCTCATGATGCTGTGATATGATCCCCCATTCTTTACTACTTGATTCCAGCCTCTGATGAACAGGTTATCGTTCTCCTCACTATTACTATCCAGTCTACTTTTATCCTTGCTTCCATCCCATTTTCTGTACTCCAGAAGATTGCTATCAAAACTACTACCCCCCTTTTCTTTAACTTTCAATTTCCCTGTCTACTGGGGTCCTCTTTAATGCCTACAAACATACACACACACACACACACACACACACACACACACACACACACACACACACATATATATCCTCTATCCTTAAAAATGCTGCACTTGACCTTACTGTTCCCTCAAGTCTTCATCTCACAGTTTCCTTTCCCTTCACAGCTAAATACCTTTTAAAAAATTCCATTTTAGCCCCATTTACTCTTCCCTCATTCACTTCTCAGTCTCTTACAATGTAATTTCTGGTTTCATCAATCAACTAAAACTTCAATATTTTTAAACATCTTCAATGTAACCAGTGACCTTTAATTGTCAAACCTAATAATGTTTTCTCAGGCCTCATTTTTTTGACCTCTCTACAAGATCTGACACTGCTGACTCATCTTCTCCTACCAGATATTCTATTCTCTCTAGATTTTCATGACACTGTGCTCTCCTGGTTCTCATCCTACCTGTCTGATAGCTCTTTTTTTCAGTCTCTTTTCTTGGAACACTATTCATGCCCAATTCTCTAACTGTGGCTGTACTCCCAAGTTTCTTCCCTTGGTCCTCTTCTTCATTTCTTTTATCTAAGTGATCTCAGTAGCTCCCTTGAGGTCAATGATTATCTCTAAGATGACTCCCAGAACTATCTTCCTAGGCCTACTGTTTCTCTTGACCTCCTATTCTACCTTTTGGCCATTTTCAAATGCATGTGCAATAAATAGACTTCTCAAATTCAGCATTTATAGAATATATCTAATTATTTCTCTCTTCCCTGAACCCTTGCCAAAAAAAGAAAAAGGAAAAGGCTCCTCTTCTCAACTACCCTATTTCTGCCAAGGATATCACCATTCCTCTAATCAATGCAATTTGAAATCTTAGTGCCAACCTTGATTCCTCACTCTCCACCCCTACACTTAATCAGTTGCCAAACTTCATTGATTTTACAATACTGCCTTTATCCCTTTCACATATGTGCTCTTCTTTCCATTCTCATTATCTTACCCAGGATCTCACTTGTAATATCTGGCCAGACCTACTGTAATGATTTCCTAATTGGTTTTCATATCCCAAGTTTCTCCTTTCAGAAATTCAGGTTCCATATACTTCACAAAGCAATATTCCTAAAGTATAGGACCTTAGAGTCTTTTGGAGTGAACAATATGGATAAATTTTTGTTTTATCCCCTTTACCCCCTTCTCACATAAAGCTCAGTTCAAGTTCCACCTCTATTCAAGACTTTTCCTTATCCTCTATCTTTCAGTGTACATCAAAATGACTAAATATACAATATTTGTATGTGTATATATATATATCTAAATGCATATTCAAACATTAATGCATACAAAAATTTATCCATATTGTTCACTCCAAAAGTCTTTAAGGTCCCTGAGGCCCAAAAATTCTCTCATAATCTCACACACACACACACACAAACACACACACAAACACACACACAAATACAATGTCCACAGGATTTGATACTGTTAACTCACCTTTTCTAATCAGATATTATATTCTCCCTTGATTTTCTTGGCCCTGTGCTCTCTCCTAGTTACCTCTCATAGCTATTTTCAGTCTCTTTTGTTGGAACATTGTTCATGTCCAGCTCTTTTATTGTGGCTGTACCCCTCAAGGTTCTCCCTTGGTCCTCTTCTTCAGAAGTGTAGTGAGGTGTTTGTGTTTCCTAGTCAAGGTTTGCAAATTTTGCCCTTGTGTTACTATCTACACTTTAGTACGATACATATGACTTGATTTCACTTTTGCAAAGGAGGGGTTGTTAGAACGCATCTACTTCTGAGCTCAGGTAAGAAAATTGAGGCACATAGCATTTGAGTAACTTGCCCAGGGTCACTCCATAGATAGTAAGTAGAAAAGTCAGGATTTGAACTGAATTCCTTTGATGCCAAATCCAGACCTCTTTCTGTTGTATCATACTACATTCCGTTAGAGACCACCTGGTCCAACAATTTTACAGATAAGTTAACGGAGGACCAGAAACTTAAGGTATTTGACAAAAGTCATACAGGTAGAAACAAAAAGGAGAACTGGGATTAATTCTTGTCTCTATGGGGAAAAGGGCACTTTCTATGGACAGTGATGAAAATTTTAAAATGTGTTGATTTGTAAAGAAAGTGTGAGTTTTATTCATTATTTGTGAGTAGTTTTCTATGCCACTCTATATTTAGAAGTTTAAGGTAAGCAGTTTTACTAGAACATACTATCAGCAATTTGTCTATTGATTTTCTTATTCTACCTGTCATGAAATACAAACTATAAAATACACTGAATAAATATAATAAACAGCCCTATATTATCCATCAGTAGGTAAAGTATTAGATTAGATAATAATTCACATTCATTTAGCACTCTGCAATTTACAAAGCACTTTGCTCTTAACAGTCATCTGTTGGGCTTGGGGCTGGTCTATTGAACTAAAACACATACAACCATATAAACAGAATGTGGGCTTCAGATTAGCAAGAGTATAAAAAAGGTTACTTTTGTCAAAACATTTAGCAAAGTGTATAACTGTGTAAGTTGTTTTAACTGACCTTAGGTAATATTATTCTACTTATTCTCTTCATCATATACGAGGAAACATAGGTTAAGAAACTTGCCTACAGTGCTATAACTAGTGAATAGAAGACCAGATACCAGAACTAGGATTTTTTTCCCACTGTTTCAACTCACACACCTCTAGGACATACTTATTAACAAAAGTACAGAATAAGGAGCCGTGGTATACTGGCTCATAATGTGTTAGAAAAATACAAATTGCTTCTTTCTTTTAATTTCTATCAATCCTGACCATTGACCTAGAGAAATTAGATATCAATTTCAAATCTACTAGTTCTGGGATGAAGAGAGAGATATTAAATTTGATGGGGGAAAGACATCTTTATTTTCACTAATTTCTAACAAATTTAGCATTTCTTTCAATGATGGACTTTAAAATAGGATTCTGGGAAGAGGTTCTTGGATTTCCCTTAACTGCCAATAAAGTCCATGACACAAAAAATGGTTAAGAACCACTAGTCTAGAAAATCCTGTGTACCAGAGTCAAGGAGTAACACATAATTGTCCAGTCTTATCTTTCTTCATGTATGATTAAAAAAATGTCTATAAAGATATTCAAATAACTTCTCAAGATGTTGGAAAATGGTATAAGGTTTCCAGGGGGTGACAAACAAACTCTAAGTGCTCCTTACCCTTTCACAAATGATAGATTTTTTTAAAAGGAGCATGTGATCATTCTCTTTAGTTGTTCCAGCCTATCATTACCAAAATAGGTTTCAAATTATTCTGACAAATTAAGGGGGTATAGAGTTATATGAGAAAGCTCTTTAAGATGTTCCTTAGTATGCAATTAAGTTGCTAACTTGGAGAGATATATGCTTAACTGATGAAGAAAAATAATTGTATCCATCCAAAAGTTGACTCAAAATACAGGTGACCTATTTTAAAGGACACCATATGCTCTGACTAGCACCATAATTGTCCTTGAAACTCAGGAGTTGGAGTTGTTCTCCCTGAGAAGGCTAGAGGTGTTGGAGCCTTTCTGCAAAGGTTCAACTCTGTACAATTTTAGGACATTGGTTACTTGCAAGGTAAGCAGATATTTGTTTGGAAAGCATGCTATGTGTGTTATTCAGGACTGTGTGACTCCAATAATATATGCTACTTGAGGTGCATTTCTAAATACCAGGTACACGTTTCAAGAAGGTTGCTCACATTCTAGGCCTAGCATGATATAAGCTAAGCTCAATTAAAACATGCTACACAATTACATAATGTTATAACCATAGCATTATAGAAACAATTTTTCTATAAGCTTTTGCTAATCTTTAACTCACCATGAAAGGGTAACAGAAGCCAGCATTTATATAGCACTTTAAGTTTTCCAAAACACTTTGCAAAAATCTCATTTGATCTTCACAACTGAGAAAAGCAGATGCTATTATTATCCCCATTTAACATGTTCCATTTGCATTATACTGATACCTTCTTGAAGAAATCCTAGTAGCCTAGGAGTTTGTGGCACTGTCAAGTCATATATATTGGAAGAGGTATCTGTTCTATGGCATCAGAACCTCTCTTACCATTTAATAAAAGGGCAAAATAAATCAAACTTGCATCCATGATAAAGAACTAACACAGAGACAAAAGGAATGGTAAGGAGACAAGATAATCAACATAGGAAACAGTAAATGTAAAGGAGTGAATTATATGGCCATTCCCAAAGCCCAAAGTCAAGAAAAGAAATTTTTAAATGAACTTAATAACTTAAAGGTAATAAATACCTACATAATGTGATAGATCACCAGGAAAACACCTGAAGCACAATCACAAGATATTTTCTAAGACTGAGAGGAAGAATGTAGTAACAGAATGTAAAACACAACTTGTCATCAAGCAAAAGTTTTGTTATTAACCATGGAGTGATCTTGAAAGCGACATATGGGGAGAAGATGCAAAGATGCCATTTTGGTAAAGGAGAGGAAAGAGTCTAAAAGGACAATGTGTTGATAAGATGGTAATGTCTTCAGAGATTTAAAAAAAGATGGAGAAAGTGATTCCATTGATTCAATTGAGTTCAAATTAACAAACATGACCATGATCATCAAGAACTTACAAAATGGTCATTACACTGGATCAAGAAGGCCATAATAACAAAAAATACAATTATAGTTGAAGAGTATTTACAGTGAATGGGATGGAGGAAAGATGTACAAAAGGCCAACCTCAAATGATGCAAGAAGCACCAACACCTTTGGAATTGAAATTAATCAAAATGTGTTTAATAAATAAAATGGTTCTGTGTAATAGCACAAGTCAATGCTTGTTAAATCAAAGAGTTAAGATAGTGTTTCCCCTTTAATGTGTGTAGGCTTAATAAAGTACATGTTTCATCTCATACATATAGTAGCATCAAAGAAAGGGTGAAAAGGGAGAATGAAAATAAAACATAATCTATACATGGAGGTCTATATCTTTTGTTGGTGTGATCGAATTTTGTTTCTCTTTGTAAGTATTTAAAGCATGCAGCAAAACTGAAGCTAAGTTTTACTGACAACAGTGCCATTGCTATAGACCACTTTTAGAAAGGATACACAAGGATGCTAATCAATGTTCAATCAACAACTCAAAATAAAACAGTGAAGAAGCAAGAGCTTAAAGTAAGGGGGAAATGATCCAATTCATAATCTAATGAAAATGCTATAGATCCAAATAAGATTTTCAGTGCAACCAGCCAAAATTATTTTTAAGTACTGTTGTCTTCAACCTTTTGAAATGAGAAATTTGCCTTTTGATGTGAAACCTGCATTTCATCATAAAGATAGAACACAGTGTCCTTGGCTGAGCTATTCACCACAGAAGTGGGCTATTTTGGTATTCTCTTCTTAACATATTGTAAAGCATCAGATTCCAGGTGAGCATCTTATTGCAGAGTAAATTGAAAGTTTACATGGTCATTTCTTTGTTGCATTGATTCCATGTCCAGCCAATCATTCAAACTGTTCTTTCAGTACTCATTCAATATCTAATCAATCAATAACACATTTTGAAATCCTACTGCGTCCATTTGAATTAGTCTGTAGAATATGTATATAATCTAAAATTATGTAACTATATAGTTGACTTTACTGACAAAATTTTCAATAATAATGATTAATGCAAATAAAAATTATTACAGTTCACCCACCAAGAACATTGTCCCAGTGAAAGGTATTTATAATATGCTTGGTTGAGATACCCTGGAGCAGTATAATGATTTTATATCAGATTTTCTGAGCTAAATTTCTGAATTAAATCAATAAAATAACAAATATTAGCATTCAAATAACATGGGAACTTTCATATCAGTTTAGAAAGTTGAATTTCTAGATACTTATTGTTGATTCATCCAGTACTCATTCAGGTTCAATGGAAAAAGCCAATACTAATATTATATATACATTTTATTTGATGCTTGCATATTTAAAAAATGATTTCCTCATGACAATCCTTTAAGGTAGGTAGTGTAGATATTATTATGTCCATTTTATAGATAATGAATCTGAGGCTCAGAGAAGAAAATTTTCCATGGTGAGACAGATAATAAGCATCAGAACCAAAACTGAAACCTTAATCTCCGCCAAGGCCATTGTTAGAGCTTCTCCACTTAATGCCTCTTGTTTTATCTTTATTACCTCAGCAAAAAAATTGCAAAATAAAAATACTTTGAAAGATTTAAAGAAATCTGACCAGTGCAATGAATGAACAGCTATGGTTTTAGAGAACTGATGATGGACATAAGCTTTCAACCTCTTGACAGAGAGAGAGGGAGGGGGAGGGGGAATTGAAGATACAGACAGACATTTTTAGACATAGATATTGTGAGAATTTGTTTTGTTACAAGTGTTTTCTTTTTCTTTTTTAAATTGGCAGGTGGTGAGAAGATAAAATAAGTATTTGTTAGTTGAAAAATAAAATGAAAATTGAAATTTATGTCAAAAACACCTCCTCAAAAAAAGTTGTTTAACAGAAATGTTAAAATTCAAAATGCTTTTCTTTCAAATTCTTGTCATATTATTTATTTTAAATCAATTCTATTAGTTGCAAGCTCTTATTAAGTTTATCTATTCAGAAATAAGTGAAGTGTTGTGGAGAAAGCCATATTTATGTTGATAGTTCTCTACCATGGTAAGATCAGAGGCTGGTAGTATAATTAAAATATAAGAAAATCAAAATTGACAGCAAAAAGATAATTTTAAAATTAATATAAAATATAAGTTCCAATACAAGGTAATTCAAAGTTTATAGTGACATGTAATTAGTAAAAAATATACTGAAAAAGGTATTCAGAAAATCCACAGAGATTTAAAAAATCAACAAGTTGGTTTTAAGATGCATAGATGAGGAGGTTGAGATTGATTTCTCTAATCAATTACTAAATATTACATTTGTTTGATATAGGCTATATTCTGTAGATTTATAAAAATAGAGAATATTAAAGAAGAACTTATAGAAGAAGAATTTGAGGAAATAAATGCCTGGGGGAAAAGAAGAGGTCATTGATGCAATCCAAAAATTCCATACTTGAACCAACTCATATCTTCACAAATTCAAAAGACATTCCCAGTTGCTTTCCTTGAGTGACACAGATAAAACTAACGTGTGCTTTTCATTGCTTTCTAGCAGCACAGTATAGAGATGCCATAGTCAGTCTAGAAAAGTATTTAGTTGGAATCAATGCCTGAGGAAACTATATTTCTTTCTAATCTCCTGTAGATCCCTGAATAACAGGATAGATGTTCCCAAAAAGACTCAGCTTGCAACTGGGGGATAGGAAGAGGAAAATGTTCCCCTCATCCTTGCAAATAAAAGAAAATAAAGGCAATTTCAGTTCCTGGGCTGGACGGACCAAGCAGCAGAAGAAACAACTTACTTTAAGAAGAAACAGGAAAATATATATAATTAGGCATGGCAGTTTGGTATAAACTCTTCAAAATGAAACAAAAGTCACATCAACTAGGATGTGGAGTTATTAACATCTCACAGTCTCAAATGGCTAATGCTGTTATTTTTAGACATGATCCCTGGCATTACAAATCAGCAAGCAGAAAGACAACAAACAAACCCAAACTCAAATAACAATGGGAATTTAATATGATCCCTTTCTCAACAAAATGAACAAACCTAGTTCCAAGCCATTTTTCTAAACATATAACTCTGGTTATCACATAATATCCAACTCTATAGTCTCTTCCATGAAAACAAATGGAAATTATTCTATTAATGTTATGGAGAAAACATTGTTAACCCACAACAATAAAGCTTAATTTACCGTATAAGAAAGCACAGAATTCCAAATATCAATGACCCATAAAAAGTCTCTTTAATATTGAAATGATGAGAACTAATCCCATTCACCCTAGATTTTTCCTTTGTGGAAGTTTTTATCTTTTTCAACTGTAGCACATATATTTGTGATGTGTGCTTTGGAACTTTAATTAAGTACAAAAGGAAACTATGTTAAACATTAATCAAGAGTCTAAAAGACACTGTGTTTGAGATGAGGTTTAGATATAGGCATCTTAGCTGAACATGAAATGTGGAGTTAAATTTTTGAAAAATCAAGTTTCACAAAAATGAGTCAGTTGGTAAAAGATCACAGTAATGCAACCCAAAGTATCTTCTATTAATAAGGTAAGGATTAATAAAAATTGATAAGATAGATCATCATATACACACATATAAAGTGAGGAAGAGATTATCTGTATATTTGTGGTAAAAGCAGTGGTGCCATTAGAAAGAGGGTTATCCATTTTTATTGAATATTACTGCTTCATTTAGTTGATTGCTTCAATCAATATATTTAAAAGCTATTTAATATTTCTTGGAATTGCATTGATAATTACATAAAAACCAATGGGCCTATATGACTACTTAAAGATATAAAGTCATAATCATTTATTTTTTACTAGTGTATGATTTTAAAGATCAAATACCTGCAATCTACCAAAGATCCATTTCCATAATCTGTATATGCATTTTGCTGTCCCAAATGTGGTTAATCTAGCATTTGTGGACCCTAGCTTCTTAATTTATAAAAAGGGGGGTTGGAATAGATGATCTTTAAGAACTCTTCCACATATGACCTTCAATAGTTCTCTGTGTATAGGCAGAGATATGTGGAGTAAGACAAACCTGGCAAAATAAATTATTTTGCTAATTCAAGCGTACATATGTTTGTGAGGAAAAGAGGTGTTACCATCTAGTTAATAATATCTCCCTTTAAAATTTTTTAATGACACCATTATATTTACATCAGCAAAATAGTTTTCATTTTATGTAGTCTTCTAAGAAGATAATTTGAATGCTATAAGAATTAATAGAATAGGTGTCTGACAGTTGAGAGAGGAAACTGTCTTATCCTACATACATAAATAAGTTTTAGGCATGGGAATTGCAGTGATGGGGGCAGGGAAATAACTTCACTTGTTCAAAGCAGATGATGCTTTCAAGGTTAGTTTATGGGTCAATATTTTCTTTTTGGAAAACACATCCTTTGGATTTTTTATGTTTAGCTAAGTACCTGAAAGTGAAATAGTGTCTTGCAAACCATCCCTACAACTACAGAAAGGGTAAGGATTTGTTACATAACTCTACACACCACAGGAATAATTTAATTTAATTGTTTTTTAATAATTTATGCCCCTCAGTAAAGTGATATTTAGTTAATGAAAGGGGGGAAGATAGTGTGTGCTCCCTGCCTGCCTTCTTAAGTGAATATGCATTAGAAAAGGAGAGGTATTATCCAAGAGAACTGTTAAGAAAGGGACTGGATACCAATTTCTGGACAACATTACATCAGTGCCCTTGCATTCCCAGTACATTTCTTTTCCAAATGCAATCCCTACCTTCTGTGTGGACAGCGGAGACATAGGTCCAATTGTAACGTTTGACTATGTCAAGCATAGCTCTGGCTTGCAACGTGTCTGAAGGGACTACCCTCAAGAAATATTTGTACAAAGTTTTGTCACTCAGGTCAATGCTTGTGGCTGAATAAGCAATCTGGGGGATATCAAAGAGCTGAAGTAAGTTCTGGACTTGGATGGCCACTGAGCTGGAACCAGGACCAATCACACCTGCAATGGGCTTTTTAGTCCGGCCAGGGTGATGAGACTGGTTTTCTGGCAGGCATCGGTTGATCCCATCCTTTTCATCACGAATAGAAATCAGAGAATCTCTAATGAACTCAATACTCTGCTCCAGTGCAACAGATGAATGCCAACAGGAATCCCTAATCTCACTGCCCAGAGTAATGTTGGGCAGTAGAATGGGATCAGAGTTAATTTTATCCAATGTATGAAACATGGCCTCCACTCTCTGGATGCCATACTGCTCCCTTATCTCTCCACATTTCCTCTCAGGGACCTTTTCAGCTGGCGGCTGATGGTGGACAGAAAAGAGAGCTCCAATAATGACATCCCCATCCATTCTAGCCACTGATCGCTGAGAGGAACCCCCAACCAACAACACATTCCTGCCAGGGCTCCTGGGTAGAAAAGTCATCTCCAAAAAGACAGCTGGGAAAAACACCAGCAACATCCCAACCATCTTATTGCATGATGCCATACACATCCAGGTGACCAATTTGATAGACTCTTCTTTCCTGAACATTGTTGGGAGCACAGAGATGTTGCTCCTTTCCCTCTCTTTCTCCACTTGGTTACCTCTCCCCTAAGAACACACAGTCCACAGGCTACAGCAGTGGCCACAGTTCTGTCCCACCTCCTCTTCCTCTTTTTCTTCCTCGTCCTCCACAACCACCACCTCCACTCACGGGAGGCGTTTTCAGGCAAATGTGAGTCTTTCTTCTCCAGAGGTAGCTCAAAGTAAATACATCAATGGCACAGCTGGAGTCATCGTGGCCAGGAATTGTACCTTACTGGGGACTGGGGGAGGGGGAGTAGTATGAATAGAAACAAAAACAAAAAAAACACTATGATTAGAAAAAATTAAGAGTGAATATTAATCATTCCCCAGTCTTTTCTTTCTGATAAATGTCAGTTTCAACCTGAGGGAAATCTTCAGGCCACCACTAGGACAACTAGAGAAATGCTCTACTTAATCCTCTCTAGTGCTTTGTACAATTTTGTCTGGTTTATAGACATAGCTATATAGTCACAAGGTTGATGACCTTCATCCTCTCACATTGTGTTTTCCTTCTGGACAAAACAAAAATAACCAAAGTTTTCACACTGTTGTCTTTGTTTTTGCTTTTTCCAGCCAGGTGATCTAATTCAGAAGAAGTTTCTACTAGTTGCTGTGTTCCTTCCCTATTCTCACTAAGATTTCAAGAGAACCAACTTTTCCAGAAAAGAAAATTTGGAAACTCTTATAAGTTAATTGAAGCAGTCTCTTAAGGTCAAAGGGAGAAAAAGGATGTATTACTTAAATAAACTTTTTGAACTGAGAAGGAAGAAAGGATGAAAGGCTAAGTCTAAGTGCGAAATTTAAGCTTGGGGAAAATCCTTATTAGTTACTAAGGCAACGCCTAAGAAAGTCATCATGTTTGGGGGTTTTCTTTTCCTGGGTAGTCAACCTTTCACTAAATTTTTAGGGAAGAAGTGAAGATGATTTGGTTAATTAGAAGAGATTAAATAGTTTAGCGCAGTTAAAAGAAGAGATAGAGAAAATCCTGCACATAGCTTAGCCAAGACTGTTTTGCTCAGCAGAGTTTTAAATAAAGGGAAGAAAGCAATTATTTCCTGTTGCATTCTTTGGTAGGAGAGCACCGACCCCGCTGCTTTCAGGACCCTGGACAGCGCACTGAGCAGTTATAACCTTTTCACTGCAATCACTGGGATTTAGTGAATGAATTAACCCTATCCCCTTCCAATCTCCTTCAACTTCCTCCCCTGTGTTCTTCAATCCCATTACCACCACCAAAAAGCAGCTGCAGCACGGAAACATACACACACGTACACCCGCACTCTTTCCTCCATCACCTTTCCTCTCTCTTCCTAGTTTAACTGGGGCTTCTCTAGCTCCTTTTGAAACAATTTGGGGAGAGGTGGGAGAGGGTATTGATTTGAGGGTAGAGTCTCAGACTCTCAGTAGCAAACGGAGCTGAAGTTGGCTCCCATTGCCATCGTTAGCTGAGTCTCTTTCTCCTCAAGGAGAAAGTAGAAAACAAAGAGGGTTGTGGTAGTGGGGAGATTAAAGAAAGACGAGGGTGCAAGAGAAAGCAAGAAGACGATTCCAAGGAATCAGTGGAACTCAATGCTTCCTCTAATTGTAAGACCAAAACAAATAAACATGCATCTAGTACTAAGCCGAAAATCAGATAGATTAGAAAGGTGCCTGCCATATGAAACCAGCTTTTATCTACTGTATCATAGATCAACCTTGGCATAATTGGAGGATTTAAAGTTGAACCTTACCTGAATCTAGGAGACAGTGCTGTTCTTCCTTAGTCAAAGCAGACAGTGGCACCTCTCCCGTTTCACAGAAGCTTTAGCACGAATCCAGTGAAACGATAAGGATAGACTATGGGCTGTACACTAGTGCCCTCTTTCTTCAACACAATTTTACCGCAAGAAAAAAAAAGGGGGGGAAAACAGGTCACCCAAGCTCATCCATTATCTCATGCATAAAAATCAGTCATTTGTGGAAGGGGGATGGTGGATAAGATTGAGAAGAAAAGAGAATTCTTATTCCTCTTATTATTCTATGTTTCTTAATGAAATAGTGAAATATAAATAATGATGTGGAGTTGATAGGGAAAGGAATCACTTATGCTGCTTTTCGTGGATGTTCTCTGTATATCTTTCAGCTACTCAAATAGACAATCCTCCCTCAATAAGAAAAAATCTGACTAAGGCATAAAGACTAAATAAATATCGAGGCATCCAGAAGTTATTTTCTATCCCTTTTGGAATAAAATTCAGAGATCAGGAAGAAAACTGGATGGGAAGGAGGGGGACAGGTGATTGTGGTGTGGGTGTGTGTATATGACTCTGTGTGCATTTGTGTGTGTGTGTGTGTCAAAGACAGAGAGAGCAAGACAGACAGAGAGAGAGAGAGAGAGAGAGAGAGAGAGAGAGAGAGAGAGAGAGAATAAGGTAAGCCAAATGAAGACAGAAACAAATCTAGACTATATTTTTCAGGTCAAGATGTAACTAAATTGAGCATGAGAAAGCCAGGTCACATGAAAACAGTGGAGTGAAAAACACTTAGACAAATACCTCTCAGGCTGGCATCACCCCAACAGGTCTCTGGG
The DNA here is from genome assembly GCF_016433145.1 of Gracilinanus agilis. Lineage (NCBI taxonomy): Eukaryota > Metazoa > Chordata > Mammalia > Didelphimorphia > Didelphidae > Gracilinanus > Gracilinanus agilis. The sequence goes on along the minus strand of NC_058133.1, from coordinate 406,862,324 downwards.
TGTTACAGCTCATTGTGTGAAAGTTGAAGTTAGATCACCATCCCTATGGAAACTCTGTTGGATGAACAGGATTTATCCAACTTTTAAAAGGACATGGACAACTGTTGTTCTGTTCTTCACTCTCATTCTATGTGCACATGAATAAGACTGTGAGGACATTGCATAGCCCACTGGCTCACAACAATAACAAAATACAAAAGAGCCATAATGGGGAAGGACATAACCAAGGTCAGGTTTCAGTTCCCTCTATAATAATTTATAAAAGGAAGCCAGGAACAGCAATCAAAAGTGAGGTCTTAAAATATCTAGTATTCTCCAAATGATAGATTATTTTAGAATTTGTTGCTTTTGATGATGTTGTTTTTGTTTTGTTTTTCAGAAAATACCTGCAGCTAAGAGGAATTTGTTTGGTTTCAAAAGGAGGAATCATTGTAGAGATAATTTTCTGTCCCTCTAAGAAGGTAATATTGGTCATCTGCTGCCTAGTCCAGGGTGACTAAACAGATTGTACCCTTCTAGCTGAGGAAAACTTTTCCCTTAGCACCATAACATAATACTACAATGGAACAAATATTTAGACATCAATACATTTCCTCCAATGTAAATTTTATTTGCCTATCTCATTCTGGAAAATGTTACCCTAGTAAGGTGAACTCTCGAATGAGATTTGACCAGGAACACTTCAATGATGCAGTTGTCTGTGTGTTTATAATACATTAACAATCATTTTCTGAATAGAGAAAATTACAGCCTCTGAAGTTCAAACTGTGCTTCCATATGTGTGTTCTGCAAAGCTGAACATTTAAAAAATAAAATATTAATGTGTTTTAGAAATGTCTCCTTTACTACTGAAGGAGTAATTAAATACTCAGACGTATTTGTGCTCCAATTCATTTGACAGTAAATGAATAAGTATTTGGATTCTAAAGAAAAATGCTTTTAAAGAAGATGAATTTAAGAATTATAGAATATCAGGTATTTCTATGTTCACAAATTATATTTTGAATTGAAAAAGAAAAGATGTTAACTATATATGGGAATAAGTAGTGCATTCTTCTTGATAATCTTTTAAGGAAAAAAGAAAATTATTTTAGAAGATGAAGTGAAGGAAGGAAGGAAGTAAAAACTGATGAATAAAAACTATCCTTAAATTTTCTTTTTAAAGGAGATTAAGACATTTTCTTTTTCTTTAAACTATCTTTAATACATCAAGAGCTCTATGATTTTATTGATATGGATAGTGCCCTTGTGGCTAACCTTTTAGTGATGTGTCTTCCTATTTATATAAATTTATCTAATACCAATCCATTGCTCAGCACTCCTGAAAGCATTTTCAACTTGGTAAAGCCTACCAGAGTTTTTTTATTCCATCAACATAGACCTTCTAAATCCAGGGACCACCTCCATATCATGATGAAGCACCAAGATGTAACTTAACTGGAAAGTTCAATATAATTCAAATCATCAGATGGGTTAACTAGTATATTAATTCAATTATCTGGCGTAAGAACAAGGTATAGAAAATGGTATAGAGAGTTACTATTAAAATGATCAAGGAAACAAAAAAGTGTCTCTATGAGAATTGATTTTAAATCATCTGAGGTCTATTATTCAATACCTGTATACCTTTGAATGACTCACTCAAACCACTCCTCTTGATCTCAGCTTCCTCATCTATAAATGGGTGGAGAGGTGAACTAGATGATCTCTAAGGCTTTTTCTAGATTTAAATCCTATCCTGCATAACAGACTAATGCAAAGGCTAAAAATTGATGTGAAGTGTTTAAAATCGTGAATGATATAATAGAATTAGCATTTATTCCAAATCCAAGAATACTAGCACTATGGAGAAAGACAAAGATAGAGATAGGGAATGATAAGGATAGACAGAGAGATAGACAAAGAGGGGGAAAAGGAAGGCAGAAAGACAGAGAATTTATTAAATGTGTATTAACTGTGTTCAAGAGTCTGAGCTTAGCACTGGGCATACAAATAAAAGTATGTTATATTCCAGTTGACAAAGTCAAAACATAAAAGGATATATATGGGGCTGGAGGTTGATGGCATATACATAACAGGATAACTAAAGAAGTACAGAGGGGGTGCCATGGAGGCATGAGAGTTTAAGATAAGATTAAATGTAGACTATGACAGCTCATGGAGGTTCCTGGGTCAGTCTAATTTCTTGTAGGGAAAGACGGAGGTAATAGTCTAAGAAGAAGCAACAAGACTAGAAATGTCTGGGGAGTCCTGAGATCTTAAGAGTTCAAAAAACATAGTTTTAGAGTGTAATATTAAAAATGAATTTTATGCAATACACAGTAACTTCATAAACATCCATGAGGTGATAAGGTTAAAAATAGAAATAGTTTCAAGGAAGATTTAATTAAATTTGTTCATGGTAAATCTATAATGGGCAGCTATGAAGTTAGAGATGTGCAGTATAAATCCCTAACATTTTTAGATCAGTGTTATGGAGGGCAATGATTATACCTGCCACCAAGTTTCCTATATAACCACTGAGAAGAAAAATCTTAGATGCCATAAAGAGTTGGTATGATATTGTGACATTTCTTGGTTTTCTTCTTTTTGATTTCTAAATTAATTTGGTCACTTCAGAATCATTCATTCAGCATCAAACTGAGCATAAGACTCTGCTCTAAGAATTGGGAATACAGAGACCAAAAAAAAAAAGGAATAGTCCTTGTCTTCATAAAATTTATGTCCTATGGAAGGGAAACGTATATAAACAAATAAGTCTATACAAAATATATATCAAACAAATGCAAAGTAAAATTTCTGGGCAATGACACTAACAACCTAGTAGAATAGGAAAGGCCTTGTTTAAGGAGGTTTCGATTTATTTTTTCTCATGGTCAGATGTGAGAAGGAAGTGTATTCTAGGCATAAGAAACAATCTATAAAAGGGCATTGAGATTGGAAATGGAATCTCATGGGAATATAGCAGTTGGGCCATTTATCTAGAACATAGAAAGTCAAATGGAATTGTTCAAATGGTAATAAAGACTTTTTAGCTTTAATTATTGCTTGACTATTTCTTTGATCAAATTACTCGTCTAATTATTGAAACTTGAATTTTTTGGTGTGGTAACAAATGCAGGGAAAAGGAAGCCCTCTTCTATTTTAAACTAAGAAATCATTATACATGTTGGTCAATCTTTTATTAATATATAAATGGTAGTTTGAAGCCCCGCAAAAAATGAGGAAGGAAGCTGGGATCTAAAAGAAGAAACATTTAACTTGTGATAAAGTTTCATTAGTCTAATTGAGCCACATCTCTATAGGGAATGTAGAATCAGATAGGACCAGATTGACTCAGAAATATTTAACTTTTGGCCACATAATATTTGATATGACCATACTGACATTCCAAATCTCTCTCATAGGAGATCTTCAAGCCAAAATGGATTACCACTTCTGTATGTGTTGTAGTAGGGGTCTGTCATCTGGTTAAAACTATATTGATTAGTGTTTACAGGATGGTACTATAACAGTTATTTCCTGCTTCTCTATTTTTGATTTCCACTTCCCTTTTTATTCCTCCATTATCATTAGGTAATACAGAAAGTAGTTTCATTTTACCGATGTTATAGAAATCATAACAGACTCCTAATGGTTTCATAGTCTCTTTTTCCTAAGTGATATATAAAGTTAATTCCTGAGTGTCTCTGGTCCTACTACTGTGGGTATGGAGGCTACACATTGAGACTATCCTATCTAGCCACTATTTTTCTCCATTTATTATGAGTAGCAATAAAATGTGTTGAAGCTATCTCTGTGGAATGATGTTTTTGTTTGCTTGTGTTTTTATTCTACTCCCTTGTAATACAGAATCATTTTGGGGCTTCCGGGTTAAGATGGTGGCAGAGTAAAAAGCAGCTGCTTGACCTCTCCTAACCCATGCATAGAGGACTACTCAAGAAGACATAAAAACAAATCCAGATGAACACAGGGACCCCACAACAGGGCACAGCATTGGAGGTACGTGGAATTGGGGCATTTCCATGCTATAAAGGGGTGAAACAGCTCTCACTAAAAAGTGAGCTGAGCAACCCCCTCCACCCCACACTACCTACAGTGCCAAAGCCAAAGCAAAAGAGTTAGAGCAAGTTTGGGGCACCCATTAAGTGATGAGCAGCTCCAGGACCTGCTCCTGAGAGCAGCAAGGTTTAAGACCCCAAGAGGCTAAAGAACGTGTGGACTTTGAACACAGATCCTGAGCACAGGCACAGACTCAGATCCTGAGTGCAGGCACAGATATTGAGTGGGGACTCAGCACAGAGGGATACACGACTGTGGAAGCAGTGCCCTGAGAATGTTAAAGGAGCTTCAGGCAGAAGAACAAGCAAGGGGACTACGAGGAGGCTTGACCCTGAGAACTACTAGACCTGAGACCTCAGGAGCCTAAAAGGCGTAGACAGATCCTGGGTGTGAGGATAAGGCTGAGAGGGAACTCAGCTCACAATGGCAAGCCAGACTCAGGAACCCCAGAAGAGAAAGATAAAGAAGAAACCTTTAACACTTTTACACAGAAAAAATCCAGACAACAGAGTAAACAGCAGAGGAGACCAAACAAGTAACCATATCCAAACCTTCCAAAAAAATGAAAAGGTTGAGTTAAAGCAATTGTATAAAACATCAAGCCATTCCCCAATTGATAAATGGGCAAGAGACATGAATAGGCAATATTCAGGTAAAGAAATCAAAAGTATCAATAAGCACACGAGAAAGTGTTCCAAATCTCTAATAATTAGAGAAATGCAAATCAAAACAACTCTGAGGTATCACCTCACACCTAGCAGATTGGCTAAAATGAAAGAAGGGGAGAGTAATGAATGTTGGAGGGGATGTGGCAAAATCAGGACATTAATGCATTGCTGGTGGAGCTGTGAACTGATCCAGCCATTCTGGCTGGAAATTTGGAATCATGCTCAAAGGGCTATAAAAGAATGCCTGCCCTTCGATCCAGCCATACCATTGCTGGGTTTGTACCCCAAAGAGATCATAGATAAACAGACTTGTATGAAAATATTCATAGCTGCGCTTTTTGTGGTGGCAACAAATTGGAAAAGGAGGGTATGTCCTTCAATTGGGGAATGGCTGAACAAACTGTGGTATATGCGGGTGATGGAATACTATTGTGCTAAAAGGAATAATAAACTGGAGAAGTTCCAGGCGAACTGGAGAGACCTCCGGGAACTGCTGCAGAGCGAAAGGAGCAGAGCCAGAAGAACTCTATACACAGAGACTGATATACTGTGGTAAAATTGAATGTAATGGAACTCTGTACCAGCAGCAATACAATGACCCAGGACAATTCTGAGGGATTTATGGTAAAGAAAGCTACCCACATTCAGAGGAAGGACTGCAGGAGAGGAAACATATAAGAAAAACAACTGCTTGAATGCATTGGTTGGGGTGGACATGATTGAGGGTGTGGACTCGAAACTACCACACCAATGCAACTACCAACAATTTGGAAATTGGTCTTGATCAAGGACACATGACAAAACTAGTGGAAATGCGCATCAGCCATGGGTAGAGGGGGTGCGGGGGGGGGGGTTGAAGGGGAAAGGTGGAGCATGAATCATGTAACCATGTTAAAAATGAATATTAATAAATGTTAAAAAAAAATGAAAAGGGGTCACAAGGTCTTGAAGAGTTCAAATATGAGATTATGAGAAAGAAGGAAGGGATCTGGCAAGAAAATAACAGTTTAAAAGGCAGAATTTCGCAACTGGAAAGTGAGGCAAGTAAATTGAAGACTAGAAATGACCAGATTGAAAAGGAAAATCAGTCTCTAAAGGCTAGAATTGGGCAAGTTGAAAAAGATGCCCCCAAATCAAAACAATTGATAAGCAAATTGGAGAGGAAAATCAAACAGCAGTAAAACAGGATAAACCAAATTGAAAAGGAAAATCAAAAGCTTATAGCAGAAAACCAGTCTCTAAAGAGAAGAATTGGGCAAGTAATAGCCAATGATCTCTCAAGACAGCAAGAACAAATAAAACAAAGTCAAAAGACTGATAAAATTAAAAGAAACATGAAATATCTCAATGGGAAATTGACAGATCAAGAAAACAGGCCTAGAAGAGATAATTTGAGAATCATTGGTCTTCCTGAAAAAGCAGAAATTAATAGAAATTTGGACTCCATAATAAAAGAAATTATTCAGCAAAACTGCCCTGAAGTTCTACAACAAGAGAGCAATATAGACGTTGAAGGGATCTATAGATCACCCTCTACACTAGACCCTGAAAAGACAACCCCCAGGAATATAATAGCCAAATTCAAGGGCTTCCAAGTAAAAGAAAAAAATTTTACAAGAAGCCAGAGACAATTCAGATATCAAGGAGCACCAATGAGGATCACACAGGATCTGGTAGCCTCCACACTAAAAGACTGAAAGGCTTAGAATATGATATTCAGAAAGGGAAGAGAACTAGGTCTACAACAAAGAGTACAACAAAGGAGTACAACCTACTCATCCAAACGGACTATATACTTCCAGGGGAAAGTTTGGACATTCAACAAGATAGATTTCCAAATATTTGCACAGAAAGGATGAGGACTAAATGGAAAGTTCATTATCCAAACACAAAAAATCAAGAGAAAAATGAAAAGGTAAATAAGAAAAAGAGGGGAAAGTAAGAAAACTCATATATTTTTTAAATTTGCCTCTTTAAGGGCTTCAATAAGATCTAATTATTTGTATTCCTATTTGGAGAAATATTATGTATAATTCTCTGTAGTGAACTCTATTCACTATTATAGTATTCACTATTATAGTAATTAGAAGAATTATTCATAGGGAAAGGTTGGAATACTAAATGGTCTAAAATGATATGGGGGTGGGAAAGAGGGCGTTGAATAGTAGAGGACACCAAGAGAAACTTGAAGGAATAAGAAAAATAAGATATTCAATTACACACAAAGAGGGCATGGGAAGGGGAAGGGATAAATACTATTATAAGAAGGAGATGAAGAGAGCATTAAGAGGTAATATTTAAACTTTACTCTCAGTGTAATTAACCCTGAGAGGGAAGAGTAGTTATATCCATTGGGATATAAAACTCTATCTAACCCTACTGAGAAAGTCAGAAGGGATAAATCAAGAGAGGTCAAAAAAGGGATATAAGAAGGGGGAGGGAGTTCATCAGGCCTTAAAAATAAAAAGAGGGGAATAATAAGGGAGGGGATAGAAAGGGAAGTAAATCAAGGGAGGGGACAAGGGTTACTGGCTTAAAGCAAACCACTGTTTTACAAGGAAATACTGTAAGAAGAAGGGGTAGAACTAGGAGAGGATACCAAAATGTCTGCGAATACACAACTGATTATTATAACTTTGAATGTGAATGGGATGAACTTGCCCATAAAACAGAAGCAAATAGCAGAGTGGATTAGAAACCAAAATCCTACCATATGTTATCTACCAGAAACACATATGAGGTGGGTGGATATACACAAGTTTAAGGTCAAGGACTTGAGCAAAATCTTTTGGGCTTCGAATGAGAAAAAGAAGGCAGGAGTGGAGATCATGATTTCTGACAAAGCCAAAGTAAAAATAGATATGATTTAAAAAGACAGGGAAGGTCATCACATCCTGATAAAAAGCAGTATAAACAATGAGGAAATAACAGTGCTCAATACGTATGTACCAAATGGCATAGCATCTAAATTCCTAAAGGAGAAACTGGCAGAGCTAAAAAAGGAAAAAGATAGTAAAACCATACTAGTGGGAGATCTAAATATTCCTCTTTCAGAGCTAGATAAGTCAAACCAAAAAATAAATAAGAAAGGGGTAAGAGAGGTGTATGAAGTCCTAGAAAAATTAGATTTAATAGAGATGTGGAGAAAAATAAATAGGGACAAAAAGGAATACACCTTCTTTTCAGCTGCACACGGTACGATCACAAAGATTGGCCATGAAATAGGGCATAGAAACATTGCAAACAAATGCAAAAGAGCAGAAATAATGAATATAACCTTCTCAGATCATAATGCAATAAAAATAATAATCAGTAAAGGCACCTGGAAAGGCAAATCAAAAACTAATTGGAAATTAAATAATATGATTCTCCAAAGCCAGCTAGTCTAAGAAGAAATAATAGAAACAATCAGCAATTTCATTGAAGAGAATGACAATGATGAGACATCCCACAAAACTCTGTGAGATGCAGCCAAGGCTCAGGGGGAAATTTATATCCTTGAGTGCATATATTAACAAATTAGGGAGGGCAGAGATAAATTAATTGGACATGCAAATTAAAAGATGAGAAAGTGAGCAAATTAAAAATCCCTAGATGAAAACTAAATTAGAAATACGAAAAATCAAGGGAGAAAATTAGTAAAATCGAAAGTAAAAGAACTATTGAATTAATAAATAAGACCAGAAGCTGGTATTTTGAAAAAACAGATAAAATAGACAAAGTACTGGTCAATCTAATAAAATAAAGAAGCAAACCAAATTGACAGTATCAAAGATGAAAAGGGAGACCTCACCTCTAGTGAAGGGGAAATGAAGGCAATCATTAAAAACTACTTTGCCCAATTATATGGCAATAAATATAGCAATATAGGAGATATGGATGAATATTTACAAAAATATAAATTGCCTAGATTAACAGCAGAAGAAATAGAAAACCTAAATAATCCCATATCAGAAAAAGAAATTGAACAAGCCATCAAAGAACTCCCTAAGAAAAAATCACCAGGGCCTGATGGATTCACAAGTTAATTCTATCAGACATTCAAAGAGCAACTAATCTCAATACTGTACAAATTATTTGATATTACAAGCAAAGAAGGAGTCCTACCAAATTCCTTTTATGACACAAACATGGTACTGATTCCAAAGACAGGTAGATCAAAAACAGAGAAAGAAAACTACAGACCAATCTCCTTAATGAACATAGATGCAAAAATCTTAAATAGAATATTAGCAAAGAGGCCCAGCAAGTGATCAAGAGGATTATCCACCATAATCAGGTGGGATTTATACCAGGAATGCAAGGATGGTTCAACATTAGGAAAACCATTCACATAATTGACCATATCAGCAATCTAACAAACAAAAATCACATGATTATCTCAATAGATGCTGAAAAAGCCTTTGACAAAATACAGCTCCCATTCCTATTGAAAACACTGGAAAGTATAGGAATAGAAGTAACTTTCTTAGAATAATAAACAGTATATACCTAAAACCATCAACAAGCATCATAAGCAATGGGGATAAATTAGAAACCTTCCCAATAAGATCAGGAGTGAAACAAGGATGCCCATTATCACCTCTATTATTTAACATTGTACTAGAAACACTAGCAGTAGCAATTAGAGAAGAAAAAGAAATTGAAGGTATCAAAATAGGCAATGAGGAGACTAAGCTATCACTCTTTGCAGATGATATGATGGCCTACTTAAAAAAACCTAGAGAATCAACTAAGAGGCTGGTAGGAATAATCAACAACTTTAGCAGAGTTGCAGGATATAAAATAAATGCACATAAATCATCAGCATTTCTATATATTTCCAACACATCACAACAGCAAGAGGTAGAAAGAGAAACACCATTTAAAATCACCTTAGACAACATGAAATACCTAGGAATCTATCTACCAGAACAAACACAGGAATTATATGAACACAACTACAAAACACTTTCCAAACAATTAAAACTAGATCTAAACAATTGGAAAAACATTGATTGCTCATAGGTAGGACAAACTAACATAATAAAAATGACCATTCTACCCAAATTAATTTATTTATTTAGTGCCATACCTATCAAACTGCCAAAAAACTTTTTTACTGAATTAGAAAAAACTATAACAAAGTTCATTTGAAATAACAAAAGATCAAAAATATCAAGAGAAATAAAGAAAAAATGTGAAGGAAGGGGGCCTAGCAGTACCAGATATTAAGCTATACTATAAATCAGTGGTCATCAAAACGGTATGGTACTGGCTAAGAGACAGAAGGGAGGATCAGTGGAATAGATGGGGTAAATGATGTCAGCAAGACAGTATATGATAAACCCAAAGAGCCCAACTTTTGGGACAAAAATCCACTATTTGACAAAATCTGCTGGGAAATTTGGAAAACAATATGGGAGAGATTAGGTTTAGATCAACATCTCACACCCTACACCAAGATAAATTCAGAATGGTTGAATGACTTGAATATAAAGAGGGAAACTATAAATAAGTTAAATGAACACAGAATAGTATACTTGTCAGATCTTTGGGAAAGGAAAGATTTTAAAGCCAAGCAAGAGTTAGAGAAAATTACAAAATGTAAAATAAATGATTTTGATTATATCAAACTAAAAAGCTTTTGTACAAAAAAATGTAGCCAAAATCAGAAGGGAAAAAACAAATTGGGAAAAAATCTTTATAAAAAAAAAACTCTGAGAAGGGACTAATTATCAAATATACAGGGAGTTAAATCAATTGTATAAAAAATCAAGCCATTCCCCAATTGATAAATGAGCAAGGGACAAGAATAGGCAATTTTCAGAAAAAGAAATAAAAACTATCAATAAGCACTTGAGAAAGTGTTCTAAATCTCTAATAATTAGAGAAATGCAAATCAAAACAACTCTGAGGTATCACCTCACATCTAGCAGATTGGCTAAAATGAAAGAAGGGGAGAGTAATGAATGTTGGAGGGGATGTGGCAAAATTGGGACATTAATGCATTTCTGGTGGAGTTGTGAACTGATCCAACCATTCTAGAAGGCAATTTGGAACTATGCTCAAAGGGCTATAAAAGAATGCCTGCCCTTTGATCCAGCCATACCATTGTTGGATCTGTACCCCAAAGAGATCATAGACAAACAGAATTGTATGAAAATATTTATAGCCATGCTTTTTGTGGTGGCAAAAAACTGGAAAATGAGGGTATGCCCTTCAATTGGGGAATGGCTGAACAAATTGTGATATATGCTGGTGATGGAATACTATTTCACTCAAAGGAATAATAAACTGGAGGAATTCCATGTGAACTGGAAAGACCTCCAGGAATTGATGCAGAGCAAAAGGAGCAGAGCCAGAAGAACATCGTATATAGAGACCAATACACTGTTGTAAAATAGAATGTAATGGACTTCTGTACTAGCTGCAATGCAATTACCCAGGACAATTCTGAGGGACTTATGGAAAAGAATGCTACCCACATTCAGAGGAAGGACTGCAGGAGTGGAAGCACAGAGAAAAGGCAACTACTTGAACAATGGGTTGAGGCGGACATGATTGGGGATGTAGACCTGAAAGGACCACACCAATGCAACTATCAACAATTTGGAAATAGGTCTTGATCAATGACACATGTTAAAACCAGGGGAAATGCACATCGGCTATGTGGGGGAGGGGAGAGGTTGGGGGATGAATGGGAAAGTGAGAGCATGAACCATGTAACCACGTTAACTTTTCTAAAAAATAAATATTATTAAATGTTATAAAATAAAATAAAATAAAATAAAATAAAATAAAATAAAATAAAATAAAATAAAATAAAATAAAATGATGTATAGGAAAAAAAATACAGAATCATTTCCCAGGTACGGATTAAACTAGGTGGCTGACATAATCCTTTCTAATTCTGACATGTTGCTAGTCTATGATTCTGTGGTTGATTTTTATAATATATGCTGACATTTTATAAACCATCATATAATTAGATTTGAAGCTGCTTGAAGGAAGGAACAAGATTATTTCCCATTCTTATATCCCTAGAATCTAGCACATTGCCTTGTACATAGTAAGTAATTAGAAATGTTTACTGAATTGAACTGAATCCAGGATCTGCCACTTCATACCTGTTATGACAGTGAGCAATTCATTGATGTTTTGGTTTTTTCATCTATAAAATAAAGAGGTTGCCTAGATGAATTTTAAATCCATTCCAAATCTAAATCTATGATCTTATACTGCATAGTTGCCCAGACCAAAGTCATTTAATATTGCCAATATATTATAATCAAATTTTACCATAGCATTATTGACATTATAATAATTGCCTCTTATTAACATTCTAGTCAAATATCTGCTATTTTACTAAAGGAAATCTCTCTCTTCCTCTCTTTATATACATACACACATTTCCTATAGTCTGTATATGTGTATGTGTGTATATGTGTGTGCATATATGTGCTTATATATATATATATATATATATATTTATAGTGAGAAGACAGAACAAGGAAATGAAATTACTCTTACTGCTTACTGCAAACACTGCCTTGTGTTAGCATAACACATTTTTCTAAGATCAAAGCCAGAACTTCTTTTATAAGCATTTTCTAATTTAGCCATTTAACAAATCTAAAATAAATTGGAAAATGATTTTGTGGTTTTTTTAAAGGTAACACTTGTCTAATTAACACCAAAACATCTTAAATTAAAGGTATGGCACATATTGCAAAATCATAATTAAAATGGATAATTTAATTAAGGCAAATTTGAGTCTGTGATCTCTGTTCCAAATGGGAAGGACTATTGGTAACCTTTGAGAGGGCAGACTAAGCAGACAGAGTAGTGGGGTAAGAGGATAATAGATTTAGAGAGAGAAAAGGGATCTTATTTTATAGTTGAGGAAACTCAGGCCCAGAGAGTTCAGATGATTACTCGAAGTCATAGAGGTAGAAAGTGGCAGACATAGTATTCCAATAAGCTTCCCTTATTACAAACCCAATGTCCTTTTTTGCTGTTCTACACTATTTCTCTAAACCAAATAGCAAAAACCTGGTGAGGAAGCAGATTCAGCAAGTGTGTATCTTTTTTTTCTAGGAGCTTAGGAGTGAAAGAGAAGAATGATAAGGGTCTGAGACAGGGGTTGGCAACTTATGGCTCTCGAGCCATCTCTGGCTCTTTTGAGGGACAGATATGGCTCTTTCTGCAGGATCCATAAAGTCAATTTTTTTTCAGGGGCTGTTACAGGAGCGTGCCCTGTGAGCACTGTATGGCTCTCACGAAATTACATTTTAAAAAATGTGGCGTTGATGGCTGTCACGGCCAAAAAGGTTGCTGACCCCTGGTCTGAGAGAATGATAGTCAAGGGAAGGTATTTGTTTGTTTTTTTAAGGATGAGGGTAGACTTGGGTATCCTGAAATGGAGAAGGAGTCAATAGATGAGGAGAGACTGAAGATAAATGGAGAGGAAATGATCAATGGCACAAGCTTCCAGGGAAGATGGAAGGGGCTATGATCAAAGCACAAGTAGAGGGAGTTAAGTATGGCTGAAGATGTAAAGGAGTTTTGAGAAGTGAAATACAGGATATAAGACAAATCAATTTTCCCAGTAGACCAGAAGTTGGATTCATCTGCTGAGGGGGTAGGAGGATCAGATGTTACCTGGGGGAGGAAGGATAGAGGTGATGGGGTAGCAGAGTAGGCCTGGGGAGAGAGGGGAAGTTTGGATGCCAAAACAATCAGCTGAAAACTGAATAATTCAGTCAGAATACAGTTTAGTCACTTGGCCTCAACTAATTTCTTTATGGAAATTCAGTCAAAACAGTTTGTGTGTGCTAGCATAAGGAAAACCACAGATTCAGTTATGCTGCATTATTCATTCTTTCATTTAACAAACACATTGATTCTGAATAGAGGGCCTTGGTCTAAGTATTGAAAAAGCTACAAAGATGAATAAAATATCATCCTAGTCTTCAAGGAGCTTGGGAGCCTTCAATAACCCCTCTTAATTCCACTGTCTTCCCTTTGTTAAATTTGTTAAAATTTTGTTAAAATTATTTCCTATTTATCCTGTATACAGCTTGTTGTGAATATATTTGTTAATATGTTGTCTCCCCCATTAGATTTGATTTGTAAGCTCCTTGAGGGCAGGAACTATCTTTTTTGCCTCTTTTTGTATCCCTAGTCCTTAGCATACTACCTGGCACATAGTAGATATTTAAGAAATGTTTACTGAATTGATTTGAATTAAATTGTTACTCACATTAAAAATCTTTTAACAGATCCTTATTTCCCAGACAATAAAGTTTTTATCTTATTGAAATTCTGCTACAATCTAACTTTAATTGTCTTTCCCATCTATTCTCCCCAATATTCCCCTACATAAACCATCTATTCTAGACATATTAGTCTATTTCGCTGTACTCCAAAATTAACCTTGAATTTTCCTGCCTTCATGCCTTTAGAAGTCTTATTGCCTTGGTCTGGAATGCCTTTTGCCTTCCTCTCTTCTATATAAATCAGACTTTTTCTTTAACATTTAGCTCAAACTACAGCTCTTCAAGGAGAATGAGGACAAAGAAGGGGCTCCTGGATATAGTGATTAAATAATCATTCCCTGGTAACCTTTATGTGAACAGTTTTATTACATAGGATGGTCAGGTCTAAGGGTCAAATTGTAAGAAATTGAAGAGTTTATGATGAAAAAGTGGTGAACATCCCAGCCTAAAATGAATTCTTCCTGGTTGAACACAAATAACATTTATTGCTTATGGCAATCCATAGGCATTTTCATAAGAAGTACAATTATGAAGTGATATGGTCGGATTTTAAACAAATATAACAAAATTTAAACAAATGAATGAATGTTGTCCTCTTAAAAACAGTCATTTATTATGTATTTGTGCTAAACAAAAACTACATTCCTATTCCATGATGTAGCAGGAAAAAAAGAGGCCTGAGTCAAAAGACGTGGGTTTTAGTCCTTATTCTGCCATTATCTGAGTCATTCTGAACACTGATAGAACATGTATAGTCATTCTAAGGCTTAAAAAGTATTTCCCTCAAAGTATCACATGAGGCAACATTTTAGAGATGGAGAAATGGAGTCTTTAAGAAATGAAATGGTTTGCCTATGGTTCAACAATTAGTAAATGAAAAGCAAGGACTGGACACAGGCCTCCTCACTCCAAGCAAAATATTCTTTCTATTTTTTAATTTTTAATTTTTTCCAGACTATATTTGGATACAATTTTTTATAATAATTTTCTGACATTTTTCAATCCATATTCTCTCCCTCCTCATGCCTCCCAAAGAGAGCAGGTACTATGTATGATATGTTACCATATAATGCATATTCCCCTGTTCATGATATTGCGAAAGAAGATATACATTGTTTACACTAGAGGGAAAATTCATGGAGGAAATAAAGTAACGAACAGTATGCTTCAATAGGCATTCAGACTCCATCGGTGCTTCTTATGCCAATTGATAGCCTTTTTTGTCCTTTGGAATTGTCCTAGTTCCTTGCATTGTTGCTAATAGTTAGGTCCGATGTTCTTTCCATCACACCACACTGCCTCTCCCACTTTACCAGTCTAAAGTTTTATTTTCTTATACACACAATGTGGGGCTGGACTAGATGATCAGTTCTAAAGGGAAAAAATTATATGTTCGGATATTGCCACTTCTAAAAACAGCTTTGGAATTCCTCCTTTGGAGTTGCCTTCAGAGTCTTCAATGCAAAAGTAGATGAAATGTCTTCATGTTCCCTTTTGATACTCTTTCTTCCAATTTTCAACATTTCTTCCCCTCCCTGATGAAGGGCAGGTATATAAAATCTAACACGGCAATTTGGGCATAGTAGGTGCTTAATAAATGTTTGATGGATTTTTTTAAAGACTAGATACAATCTCAAACTGCAAATGCAGAGTCTAATTATAGGCCTAATTGCATGACTAATTCACTCTGGAACTTTGACCTGACCTGGTCCAATTCACTTCTAAATAAATATCCTAATGCTTTCCCTTTTGTACTCCCCAACATCCGACATTCCTGGTGGATATCAATATCATCATATTGATGCTGAATTTAGATTTACCTAGCTTATCATAGTTCAGAACTCCTTAGTTCAAGATATCCATCAGACTCAGGATCTCTCTAGTAGCTGGGGAATTATAGGGTTGGTCACCACATCCAGCTGCTGGATGTGTTCAACACCATACTGTCATAGAGGAAAAAAATCTGAACATTTTTTATTAAGTTTCCTGGGAATATTTACATATTAAAAGACAATGGTAAATGAATTGCTTAATTGAAAAAGGTATAAATGGTGGGATTTTAGACAAAGTAATGAAACAATGTAGGACTGTTTGGGGGGAACCAGATTATTTTATTTATCATCACTCTTCAAGGTATACTACAGTAGGCAAAACTCCATTCAGCCTTGGCATGGAACTGATCTTGCTTTCTAATACTTATGATTTAAGAAAATTTTTCTCACAGAACCTGCAGAGTGGTCATTTTTCAGTTATGACATTTAAAAATATTTAACCTTAATTCTTAATTCTTAGATTCTTTTAAAAAGTAAGTCTTGGGCCTAAGGTTATTTTTTCTTACATATTCCAATATATCTACCTATAATGAGGATGGTTGTTTACTGAAGGAAAAGATAAATAATTTTACTCTAAGAAGAAAAAATTTTAGTGCATACTCATGAAGCAGCTTTCTGGTACCCTCTAAAATTCCAGGAAATGTGGGGCAGCTGGGTAGCTCAGTGGATTGAGAGTCAGGCCTAGAGACGGGAGGTGCTAGGTTCAAATCTGGCCTCAGACACTTCCTAGCTGTGTGACTCTGGGCAAGTCACTTGACCCCCCATTGCCCACCCTTACCACTCTTCCACCAAGGAACCAATACACAGAAGTTAAGGGTTAAAAAAAAGATTAAAAATAAAATAAAAAATAAAATTCCAGGAAATGTTGACCATGTGCTGTGAATCTAAACTCTGAAAAACTTATCAGAATGTGAACAAGTAAATCCACCGAGGTATTTGAATTTGGGAATTAAAAAAACAAGAATAAGTTAATTCCCTAGGAAAATAAGGGCAGGAGAGAAGACTTCAGAGATCTAGGTCTCTGGTTTTGTTTTTGTTTTTTAAGGAATTAGGTTATCACTTAAAGTATTTGTAGTCTAGTCTGGAACAGTTGAGGCAGGGAATCTCATCTGGGAAAGTCTCAATAATTCACTGATGTCATATTATCTAAGAATATGATGAATAACAAATAAAAGAAATGATAAGATGTCCCTTTGATTATTAAAGAGGGTAGCATTTGGTGGTTATTTAATCTTTAAGGTCATTAAATTTCAAAATCTGAGGTCATTTACCTTCTTCAATTACAAATAACATATATGTTAGGTTCAATAATAAGACTATATTTTAAAAACTGAAGAATAACTGCTAGTGTTTCCTAGCCTATGCCCATGTCCAGACCAAGTACTAGACCACAGAAAGGCCAAAATGGTCAGCACAGTTGACCATAGAAGTTCTTAAGAATCAATACATATCACTGCATAACTAATATAGCTGGAAACAGTCCACATTTATCCTATTATCTGGCCCCAGAAAACAATACTGTCTTTATTTGCCGAGCTACCCACAGACCCAAACTATGACTTGGAAGTGTGTTCATTGCCAAATTCTCAAAAACAGACACAAAGAGAATACTTTTGTTGGAAAAACAAGGCTCCTATATTTGTTGTAATTAACACTTCTTCATCTTTGAAACCTGTACATTCCTGGCCCTCAGTTCTTGACTAATCTGTAGGATTTGTAGTGGTTTGTTTTTATCAGGAAAGGTATAGAATAGTGTGGAAACTATTACAAAGGACTCGTATTACAAGGCTTCAGAACCAGAAAAATGCTTCGAGATTATCTACCTAAACTCCCTCGCTTAACAGGTAAGGACAATGAAGCTCAGGGATGTGAACTGACTTGCCAAAAGTCATCCAGTTAGGAAGCTGAGCCAAAGATTTGAACTGACGACATTCTCTGACTTTAAATCCAATGTTCTTCCTACTAGGGTATTTGGAGTTCTGCAGGGACAAATAATGGGGCATTTTAAAATGCTGATAATTTTGGAGTATGTGTAGATCAATGCTTAACATAATGCTGCACATACAGGGTTCCAAGTTGTAGGTGCTCAATAATTGTTGAAATGAATAATTGTGTGCTGATCACTCACAACAACGGGGCCAAATTCAAAGTGGGAAAAATAAAACCCCATGGAAATCCCAAAAGAGCAGTAAGAAAGCAATTAGGTTGACATCAAGTTATTTCTATTACCTAAAGTTATAGTTTGAATACAGAGTCATTTGTAGGTAGGTTCTCCTGCTGGTTAATTCTGGCAATAATAGTGTTGTTAGTTACCAATACATTTTTTATCTCTCTAATTTTGTTGGATCAAGTACATGTTGATTTTCCTAGATACATATTTTTGTCACTGGTGAGAGTGCTAGAGTGGAAAAGAACAGGGTTGTGATCCTGGCAATGCCACTAACCAGAGGCAAGTTACTTTAACCTTTAGTTAATTTATATGTAAAATGCAGGAATTGAATATGATTGTCTCTAAGGTCCTTTAGACAATTCTATGATTCTACGTTTTTAAACTGACTTGTCATGAAGAATATATGAAATCCATGAAAAGAAATTAGTATTTAGCAAAAGATCTACTTTTTTGCCACTTTAAGTCATACATTTTACTTTACATACATTTACAGATTGCTACCACTCCGTGAGAAGTAGTCCCCTTGTAACAAAGTAAAACAGTTAAAGAAAACTAATAGTACAGTGACTTTATCTGAAAGTATATGAAATGTTTCATATCTGCAGTATCCCACCCCCTCTATTTTTAAAATTATCAGAAATCTATTTTATCTCTCTCTTCCGCACTCCACTGGGGAAAAAGGGAAAGTTAAGAGAAACTCATTTTCTTCTAATAAATATGCATAGTGAAGAGGACAAATTCCCACAATAACAATGCACAAAGATATATACATATCTCATTCTGTTACCCAAAATCTATCACTTCCCTATAATGGATAGTGTTTCATTATTAGTCCTCAGAACTACTCCTTTAATGCATGTAACTATTTCAACACATTAATCTTCACGTGCCAGGAAGTATTGTATGGTGTGTGAATGTCCCTGAGTTTTAAAAGATCTCATTTCAAGTCCTGGCACAAACACTTCATCACCGTGTGCCCCTGGATAAGTTTGTTGTTCTTCTGATGTTTTTCAGTTGTCTGATTCTTTGTGATCCCATTTGAGTTTTCTTGGCACAGACACTGGAGTGGTTTACCATTTCTTTCTCCAGCTCATTTTTTCAGATGAAGAAACACAAGGTTAAGTGATTTGCCCAAGGTCACTTAGCTACTAAGTGTCTGAGGTCATATTTGAACTCATGGTCTTCCTGGCCTGTGCTACCTAAGTGTCCCTTCCTTAGCCTAGCACTTTCTATTTCACTTAATCTCTTATATTCTATTCTTAGTGTTAGTGCTCTCACCTCCCCACAATATTTTGTATTTACTTATTTGAGAACCTATGAAATTTCTAATAGAATGTGAAGTTCTTAAGAACATGTATTGTTTTGGTTTTGGCTTTGTATCCACAGTGCCTAGAAGAGTATCTTGTATATATTAGTTACTTAATAAATGTTTGTTAATAATAACAATAGCTAACGTTTATATAGTACTCTAAGGTTTGCAAAGCACTTTACAAATATTAAATTATTATTGTCTTTGTAATAACCCAGGTAGTTACTACTGTTATATCAGTATTACTGATATTCCCATTTTACAAATGAGGAAATTGAGGCAGATAGATGTTCAGTGGTCTGCGCAGGTCCACACAGCACAAGTGTCTTAGGCAGGATTTGAACTAAGACTTTGCAGCTCTGGACCTAATGCTTTACCCACTGAGGCACTAGCTGCCTCTGTTAAATTGATTTGGATTGTTAAATTTTCAATTATGGCATAATTTTTTCTATGAAAGGCATAATGGATACAATCTTGAAGTTGAGAAAACCTGGCTTCAAGTCTCACTTTTGAAATAATTATGGTTGTAAGATCCAGAGCAAGTGACTATTCTCTCACTAGACCAAGCAACTCTAAAACTAATCGTTTCTTTCAGCACTGGAAAAACAAGTTTCCTCACTGAGAATTATCTATGCCAATGAAAGCATTTATGTGTGTCAAACGAAAAGAGAAAAAAAGCATTGCATATTTATATATGTATTGTAAGTCTATTTATGTGAAAACACCATAAGGCTAAGAATCGCAATTTAGAATTTGAAAGGATCATGGATGCCCTGGAGTCCAAAGGGATTATTTTACAAGAGAGGAAACAAAAGTATCAGAATGGTTCAGTGTCTTGCTAAGGATCATATAGCTTGTATCTGAGATGAAAGTTGAGCCCAGGTCTTCCTTTGGCCAAAACCTGTACTCTATCCACTACACTAGTCTAATTCTCTTATAAGAAAATAATAAAATTATAGAGTATAAAGACCACATGATATACTTGTCTCTTTCTAATATAGTAATAAACTAGAAGTAGGACCTCAACAAATAATTGTCAGACTAAATTTAATCTTAAGCAAATGTTCTTCCAACTCAATGATTTTAGGTGGGGTGAGAGTCAGTTTTTAAAATGGGGCAGGGAGAAAGCCCAAGATTGGGAGTCAGAACTAATAACCAGGGAGACTTTCCACACTAGTATAGAAAGCCTTTTTTTTTTTTAACTGATTGGCACATTTTTAAAAAAGTATCTTTACTTTTTGTAATTCCCCGCAATTGCCTGTTACATGAATATAATCATGGATTTGAACATGATCTAACTTTAATTCCTATGAAATTTTTTGGCTTTGGTTCAGTTATGTGTAAGGGGAACCCCTTCCTCCCAAGGTAATGAACTTTCTTCTCGTCTGACTCATCCCATTAGCGTGGTTGGAATGCTCGAAACAGAGGTCATAGGTTAGGAGCCCCAGGAACATGACCCAAAACTAAGGGTTAGGAGTCCGGATCAGAGAGACTTTGACTGGTTTCTGAGATGTGATAGACCAGCTCAGAGAGACAGGAAGTGACTTGAAGTGACCTGGAGAAAAGGGCTATAAAAGGTGAGACAGTAGAGGAGATCGAAGGTCTTTGGTGTGAGTTTTCTGGGATTGATTCTTCTACTCCATTCAGCATTGGTGGCTGGCGCGGAAGACACCTTCTTGGATTGGCTCTTGCTCGGAAGAGACTACTGGACTTCCACGTGGAGACTGGAACCTTGTTGGGGAGAGAGCTGAAATTCTATGGACCAGACTTTAGAGCTATAGGCTAGGAAATAAATTTTCTACTTCCTTCCTTCCTTATTTATTTCTATATTTATATTAAATTAAATTGTTAAAAACTACTATCATTCTCATGACTTAAGAGTTAATTTTATAAACGGTGACCACAACAATTTTTTTACTAATATTATTTAGCAAAACCAACTTATAATATTACATATAGCATTTTAATTATTATATATTACATTTATTTTCATTATTACATTTACAAACAAATTTTATCTATTTTCATTTATCTCTATTGAGTGATAATTATCTCATACTTGTTCTGATGAGTCAAAGTTTTAAAGGTATTTTGAAGAAGAATGGACTGTATAAATATGCATCTTCCTTGATGCAAATAATGTATTTTCTTGGTTTGTAGCTACATTAGGTGCTTCTTTATTTTTATTAGCATTTTTTCTAAAAATGTAATTTTGAAAAAGTTACACTTTAACATTTAACAATAATATGCAGATAAATATGTTTCAGTACTTGTTATAATAGCTAGCATTTATATATCACTATAACTTTTGCAAAGCATTTTATATGTATTATTTCATTTGATCCTCACAGCAAAATAACAAAACACTATTATATTCATTTCACAAATGAGGAAATTAAGACTGAGGGAGGTTAAGTGACTTGCCCACAATTTAGTAACTCTAAATTCACTCACTTTTGTTATTAAGTCTCTAAGGCAGGATTCAAACTCAAATCTTCCTGAAGCTGTCAGTACTATGCCATATGCTTGCTCCTAGAAACACTACATATTCTGCATCACAGATGGATGTGTATTATTTGCATTAAAAAATTCATGTTACTATACATTTTGCATTTACATGCAATCCATTTCCCTTTTGTAGATTAAGAAACTGAGTTCCAAAAAGATTAAATGACTTTTCCAACGTCAGACAAATAACAGTAAAGCTAAGATTAGAGTTCCAGGCCCAGGATTCCAAACCAGTGCTTAAAAGTATTAACCCTTACAAATTTTATCTTCTTATGCCTTGGAATAATACAAATGAATAAATCTAAATAACATAAAATTTCAGGAAGCCAAATGGAGAGTAATTATTAATAATTATGCTTGATTTTCCCCTTCTGATTTGGGAATGCTTTTTCCCCTAACCATGAATCAAAAATAAAGCTCTCTTTTCCCATTTCTAATGTTTTTTGGAACCAAACACAAGAAGTAATTAATACCACATTTCAGAGTTAACAGATCACCCACTCTGGGTCTATACATTATATTTCTTTTTAAAATTGCTTCAGATTATATTTTTGTGTTTATTCACCTCCTAGAAAAAGTAGTTGATTTATATTAGTAGTTTGTCTCCCCTCAGGAAAGAAGGAATCACTGGACTGGATCATGTATAATCAGATAATTACAAAGAAGCATAAAAATGTTACATATTTGCTTCATTTCAGTTCCTAGTGAGAACTACCCAAAACTATCCAAAATGGATAGGGCACTGGACTTGAACTTAATTACAAAAACATGAATCCTGCTTTAAATACTTGGTAGCTGTGTGACCCTTTGGGCACTTAACTTTTCTCATCCTCAAATTCTTCATCTATAAAATAGGGATAAGGAAAGGAGCTATCTCACAGGTAGCTATGAAGGTCAACTGGAATAATATCTGGAAACAGCTATGAAAATCTTAAATTACTATATAAATGTTTTATATATCTACATACATTTAAGCTACTATATAAATATTAGCTATGATGATGTTATTGACTATTATTTTTTATTTGGGCAGTTAAGTGGCAGAGTGGAAAGAGGGTTAGACCTGGAGTCAGGAGGACTCAACTTCCTGAGTTCAAATCTAGCCTCTGACACTTAGTAGCTGTATGACTCTGGGTAAATCACTTAACTCTATTTCCCTCAGTTCCCTCATCTAAAAAATGATCTGGGAAGGAAAAGGCAAAGCACTCGAGAATCTCTGCCATGAAAACACCTTATGAGAGTTGGACATGATTAAAAAACAACTGTACAATTATTATTTATTATGACAAATTTTGTCATTGACTAGCTAGCAGCTACAGGAATTGTAAAAGGAGGATTTCATTCACATCAGAGGAGACATGCTTGAAAATTTAACATAGATTAAAGCAATCACTTGATAATAAATACAGTGCTAGACCCTCAAAATCTTGGAATTTTATACTTTCAAAAATGCCTACCCAGTCTTTCTATTCAAAAATTTGTAATTTATGGTTCAGAAACTTTGGAACTTTTTACTTTTTTTCCCTGCTCTTAAATATATATATATATATATATTTAAAAAAGTAAAAAGTTCCAAAGTTTCTGAACCATAAATTACAAAGCACCCAAAAACTTAGGAGACAGTAAGTGTAGGATTGGGCTTGCTAATATAACAGCTAATGTTTATTACTACTTTGTTATATATTTTTTCTTAATGACTGCTTGCTAAGTTCTATTGCAATGTTATTTTTCTGTCAGATCCTAACTACAACCATTGATTTCATTTTGAAGCTAAAAAAACAATAAAAGCTATCACAATCAGATATTGCTTTTAGATTCCATGTTATTAACATTTTACACATCTTCATATATGCCAAAGCAATTTTTACAAAACATTTAAACTATAATGCTAGTTATCTGTTTTATGCAAATGTTCAAATTCCCACAATCACATATGATCTCCCCAAAAGTAAGACAATATCAGAAAATCAAGAATCTAGACATGTAAATAGCTCGAGTCATATTCAAAGCTCTTCATTTGTACTTTAAAAAATTATCTGTTCCTTATATTTATATGGAACCTTAGTTTTCAAAACAAAATAGCACTAAACAAAACGTTTTCAAAAATGTTCTCTTTTCATCCTTACAAAAAATCTTTACAGAAGCTATCTGTTATTATTACCCTCATTTTGTTGTTATTTTTCAGTTATTTCAGTTGTGTCTGGCTTTTCATGACACCATCTGGAGTTACCTTGGCAAAGATAATGGAATGGTTTACCATTTTCTTCTCCAGATCACTTTACTGATGAGAAAATGGAAGCCAACAGGGCTAAAGGACTTACCCAGGGTTACACAGCTAGAAAGCATTTGAGGTCACATTTGAACTCAGATTTTCCGCTCCAGGCCTGGCACTCTATCTACTGTGCTACCTACCTGCTCAGATCCTTGTTTTACAGATGAGAAAACTGAGAGACTCAAAAGGACTCAGTGAATTTTCCAGAGACACATGGCTAATAATTGTCAGAGGTAGTATTTGAGAACACACAAACACGTACACACAAACATATACCAGCTTCTACTGACTTCAAGCTCACTTTCCTGGCACAAAAATCCAGCTCCTTTTCCCTGGTCCTGGTACCAAATAAGTCTAGCTCATTTTCATGGCACCAAGTCTGCCTTTATGGAAATGAAATAGCATAGAGGTGGTAGGAAAGGCATGAGTAATTCAGATGAAGTTATGATCTGTGACAGAGCATAGGAGCATAAATGAATACGTCACTGAAAGAAGTGAAAGAGTCATATTGTGGAGATAAGAGAGATATTAAAGTAAAGTCTGAGGGATGGGGTGGGAAAAGTTGGGCTACAAAGAGATTTTTTTAAAGGGTAAAGAACCTATTTGTACAAAAATGTTTATTTCAGCTTTTTCTGTGGTAGCAAAGAATTGAAAATTGTGGTGTTATCAATCAACTGGGGAATGGCTGAATAAGTTGTGGCATATGATTGTGATAGAATACTACTTTGTTGTAAGAAATAACAAGCAGGATTATTTCAGAAAAATCTGGAAAGACTTAAATGAATTGATGTGAAAAGATTTAGGCAGAACCAGAAGAACACTGTAAACAGTGACAGCAATATTTTTTGTATAAACAACAGGGAATGACCTAAAATTCTCAATAATGCATTGACCCAAGACAATTCCAGAGACTCATAATGAAAAATGTCATCTGTCCTCCAAAAAAGAACTAATAGAGTCTGAATGCAGACTGAAACATACTATATTTCGTTTCCTCCCTCTCCTTTTTTCTTTCTGTCTGTCTTTCTCTTCCTTTCTTTCTTCCTTCTTTTTCTTTCTTCCTTTCTCTCTTCCTTCTTTTTCTTCCTTCCTTCCTTCCTTTCTTTTTCTTTCTTTCTTTCTTTCTTTTCTTTCTTTCTTCCTTCCTTCCTTCCTTCCTTTTTCTTTCTTTCTTTCTTTCTTTCTTTCTTTCTTTCTTTCTTTCTTTCTTTCTTTCTTTCTTTCTTTCTTTCTGTTTCTCTATTTCTCTCTCTTCCCCTACCTCTCCAGTCTCTTCTGTACTTGTCTCTCTGTCTCTGCCTCTATCTCTGCCTCTTTCTATCTCTCCCTTGAGCTGAGATATCTATATACCAGAGATCTCATTTATTTGGGGTGATTGCACATGTAAAAATCTATGTCATATTGCTTACAGCTTAAGGAGGGGGGAGGAATAAGAGAGAGGAAAAGAGGAAGGGTAGGTATAAGGGAGAGATTTTGGAACCCGAAATAAAATTTTTAATGAATGTTTTAAAATTTATTATTACCTGTAATTGGGGGAGAAATTAAATATTGTTATTTAAAAATTCTCCAGAGAATCAACCTTTGAGAGCCTATCCCAGTGTTCATAACATGAGGGGGCAGAAGGGCTTAAGTGAATTTGAGTGCCAGTTGGTTTCTTGTTTTCCCTTATGCATGTAATTTTGTTCCATTCCTTTGTTTTTACTGATTATAGATTCCAAACCCAGAAAAAAGCCTGTTAGAGAAAATAACTACTGGATATATGGTATTCTTAATGACTGGTTACTAAGTACTGTTTCAATGTTATTTTTGTGTCAAGTCCTAATTGTAATTATTGATTTCAATTTGAAGCAAAAAAAAAGGCTATCACATAATAAAATATTATTTCCTGATTCTATATTATTAAATTCCTATACATCCTTCTTTAAGCCAAAGCAATTTTTACAAACACATTTAAACCATAATGTCAATCATTACCTGTTTTATGCAAATATTCAAAAACCCACAATCAAATATGATCTCAGGAATAGTAAGGCACACCATCAGAACCTCAACAAACAGACACTTGAATAGCTGAAGGCAAACATATTCAAAGCTCCTTGAATGAATAATAATAAATATATATACTTTTATTATTTATACTTTACATCTTTATTGAACCTTGCAATTTTCAAAACACTTTCACATACATGGCATCTTATTTTATCTTCACAACAACCCTTTGAGGTCAACAGGGTAGACATTATTATTTCTATCTCACAGATAACAGAAACCACATCAGAGAACCTAAGTGGTTTACCTAAGGGCAAATAATAATTTAGAACCCATATCTGCTTGTTAGTCTAGAATATGTTTTCTAATCTCCTATGCTGAAAGAACTAGGAAATAACAAGAAAGGTAGATATTTTAATGCTGTGCACTAATTAGTTGTTTCAAAAGCCTTCCTGAATTAGAGTATGCATTCTATAAACATCCCACAATACTCCTCTTTAGTGGGGAAGCCACAGGGAAGATGTCAGCATGCGTGTGATTTTACAAAGTTCATATGCTCAGATACAAATTTCAATCCAGTGAAATATCCTATGGGCATTTTCTTATTTATTTGCCTTGTACTCTCTGAATCAAAGACTCACAAAATCTCAGCAATAGAAAGGTCTTATAAATGTAACCTATATATGAACAAGAATTCTCTTCTGCACCAGATTGAAAGGTGGTGAAAAAGTTGTTGGTTTTTTTTTCTGGAAAACCTCCAGTGTAGAATAACCCATTACCTCTCAAGCTAGCATAATCCACTTTTGGACAACTGTAACTGTGAACAAGTTTTGGCCTACATCAAACTAAAATTTGCCTCTTAAAGGGTTCCAACCATTACTCCTAATTCTGATTTGTGAAATTAAGCAAAACATTTCTAAACTTTCTTTCATATGACAACTTTTTAAATGTTAGAAGACAGCAATCACATGCCCTTCTAAACGTCTTCTCTAGGATAAATAGCTCCATGTCCTTCAATCAATCATTGCTTGGGTTGGAAAGCCTAAGAAAACTGGCAAGGACCTAATTTTGGCCAGTCTAAGGTTTCAGACACCTTGCTTAGAGCTGTGAACACTAGTACCATCAGCAAGAGGTCTAATCCTGCTTGAATATGCCTTGGATCCCAGACCTGGCATAGAATTCAGTAGATGCAACATAGTTTGTCTCATTCCCAGGCATATTGACATGTAACTAATAAGCTTATATCACATGTAAGTTCAGTCCAGTCCCTTCATATCTAGAGCACTGACCTAAACTCTGCTGTTCCCAGTTTGGTATATTTATAGCTAGAACAACAAACAAATGCCACCTTCTATCAGTAGTACTTTTTTTTAGCAAATTTTCATCTCTTCCTTCTATGAAGAAATGTCACTCTAGTTCCTATAAAATTTCTTATGACAAGAACTTCTGCTTGTTATCACCGGTATCTCTGAGGCAAATATTAGAAGGAATAAGAAGATAGTGATAGATGATTTTCTGCAATAGACTACATTTTTATAGTCTGAGAAGTCACTGAAATTTGTAGAAAGTACAAGAGCCTCCTGTGTTTATTGTTCATTGATTACCAAAAAAATAAGTATTTAATTTTGACTTTTTAGAACAGATCATATTTGGGAAAGGAATATTGAATAAAGAACTGGAGGAATTCCACGTGAACTAGAATGACCACCAGGAACTGATACAGAGTGAAAGGAGCAGAACCAGGAGAACATTGTACACAGAGACTTATACAGTGTGGTACAAATGAACATAACAGATCCTTGCACCAATGCAAGGATCCAGAGCAAAGCTGAGGGACTTTTGAGAAAGAAAACTAGCCCCATTCAGAGGAAGAACTGTGGGAGGAGAAACACAGAGGAATATTCAGTTCAGTCATTTTATCATGTCTGACTCTACAATGACCTCATTTGAGGTTTTCTTGGCAAAAATACTGAAGAAATTTGCTATTTCCCCCTCTAGCTCATTTTACAGATGCGGAAACTGAGGCAAACAGTGTTAAGTGACTTGGCCAGAGTCACACAGCCAGTATTTGAGTTTCAATTTGAACTTAGATCTTCCTGAGCTGTCCCAGGGAAGGGAAAGGAATATTCATTTATGCATCACCTATTATGCTAAGTGCTTTACAAATATTATCTCATTTGATCCTTACAAACAATTGTAAGGTAGGTGCTGTTATTATTCCCATTTTACTCTTGAGGAAACTGAGACAGATAGAAGTTAAGTGACTTGACCAGGGTTAATGTTCCTTTGAGCCTCTAAGAAACCTGTAGAGAAGAAATAAAGAGTTATGAGGTCATACTAAAATAAGAAATTATGCTTGAACAAAGAATATATGGCTTTATTATAATGAAGGATTTGCTATTTGGAAAAGGGAAAGGTACAGATTTGTAATTGAAAGTAATATTTTGTTAAAACTAACAATAAAATTAAATATACTTGCCACTGGAAACAGGAAGTGTCAACAATATCTTTGCATTTTAACATTCAAAAAATGTACATATATGAATTGTATGTACTGTGAATATGAGAGGTGACATGGTATTGTGAATAGAGGAATGGGGGAAAAAATGGGTTGAGGTCATAGGGATTATGGAACCAGAGATAAGTTGCTAAATCTCTTAGTGCCTCTAGGCATCTCTCTAATGCTATAATTTGCTGAACAATTCCTGATCTAAGTTAGAAGGAGTTTCCCTACCTGCACCAGAATATTCAAATCACAGCCTCAGATCATCAAATATAAATAGAGCACCAGATCTGGTGTCAGGAAATCTGGGTTTGAATCCTTCCTCATCCATTTCTCAGCTGAGTGAATCTAAACAAATCCTTTAACTTCTCTGAGGCTGTTTTCTCATCCATAAAAAAATTTAAAATAGCATCAATCTTACATGTGAAGATTTAATATAATAATGAATATAATGTGTTTTGCAAACCTTAAAGCCATATACATATATGTAATATATGGTAGACTTAGATATGCATATTTTATTGTTGTTCAGTCATTTCAGTTGTGTTCAATTTTTCATAACCCTGTTTGAGGTTATCTTGGCAAAGACATTGGTGTCGTTTGTCATTCCATTCAAGTCATTTTTACACATCAGGAAACAGACGTAGTAAACAGGGTTAAGTGACTTGTTCAGGATCACAGAGATTGTAAGTATCTGAAGTTGGATTTAAACCCAGGGAGATGAGTCTTCCTAATTCCAAGCCCAATGCTCTATCTACTGAGCTATCAAGCTACCCAAGATATACATATATGTTTGTATAAATATATTTCTGCATAACATATAAATATATATGTATAAATCTCTGAAGAGCAAAAGCAGTTTGCTCTTTGTTTTCATGAACTCTCTGCTACTTCTTGTTTTGGGAAGATGATTTCATTAGGAGAATCTTTCCTCTGGGCTTGAGAGGAGCTTCCTCCACAAGAGTATTTCAGAGTACTCTCAATTAAAAAAAAAAACAACAAAACAAAACCCTTACCTTCCATCTTAGAATCAATACTGGGTATTGGTTCCAAGGCAGAAGAGCGGTAAGGACTAGGCAATGGGGGTTAAGTGACTTGCCCAGGGTCACACAGCTAGGAAATGTCTGAGGCCAGACCTAGGACCTCCCATCTCTAGGTCTGGCTCTCAATCACTGAGCTACCCAGCTGCCCCCCTCTCACTTTTTTCTGAAGCCTAAAAGGCGTAGAAACTGTCTTACATTTTCTGCCTAACCAAGAGCTCCCAGGGACACAATAAGAATCCCCAACAATTAAACATCCAGGATCTGTTTCAATATCTCTAATGACAGTGAACACACTATTTTCCAAGGCAACCCATTACAATTTTAGATAGCTATAATTGTTAGAAAGTTTCTTCTTCCAGTGGATGGGAACTTATCTCCCTGTATTTTTCATCTAGTAATTCTAGTCTTCCTTCTTCAAGACTAAGCAAAATACCTTTTCTATAAGGTATATAAATGTTATGATTGTTTACCATATCCCTAAATTTTCTCTTAACCAGACTAAATACTTCAAGTCCCTTCTACTGATCTTTCTATAAAATGGTTTTATGTCTCTTTAGGCTAGGAGGGTACCCAAAAGGTAGACTAGGTCAATTTATTTTTTTTGCCAGTAATGTCACCTTAATATAGTCATATAATGGTCTAACACTGAGTGTGATTCAAAAAATCTTTTCTGTCTCTAATTTTTTATTTTAATAAATCAAATATGAGAGGCTAGTTATCTTACTGAAAAAAATCAAATGACTTCTTTATAGTTTTAGTAGGGCTATAAATTCAATTACCCTCCTGGGATTATTAAGAAAATACAGATATATATGTCATAAATTAGATCTATGTTTCATGTAAAAAAATAATTCTCTCCTAATTGCTCTATTCATCTAGTTACTGCAATTTAATCTGATCAGTTTGTTGGTATGTTTCATGGTTAAAAATGGAAGAATGAATAGAGATTACAGGGATTTTGCTACGTAAATGGATCCATGATCTTACTGAGGTGGGTATTCCCTAAAATGGTACAGATCGTGACCTGTTCATATTTCTCAGCTTGTAGTATTCTTATTCTTACCTTCTTGTAAATCTTTCTCATTTAGTCCACTCAATATACTGGGGCCTTTCCTCTAAATATTTTGACTTCTGTGGATATCTAAGAAAAACATGGACTTCCTCACTTCTGCTTCTTAGAGTCCCTTGCTTTTGTTAAAGTTTAACTCATATCCCTTCTTCATGAGACATTTCCTGGTTCCACTCCCAGCTGCTAGTTCCTCCCACTCCATAATTACTCATGAATGTTTTATGTATTCAAAATATATTAATAAGGGCATGTTTTTCCCAATAGAATATAAGTTCCTTGAAATTACTTTCATTTATGTCTTTGTATGCCCAGCATTTATCATAATATCTGGCATGCAGAAGGTACTTAATAAAATGCTTGTAGACTTAATTGATTCTTGTTCTTTCTACATTATTGGACCACCTCATTTCGTGACAGAATATGATTTGCTAAAGTCTACCTATTCTCTTCTTATACATTCTCAAGGATGTCCCCAACATATGTGTAGGTTTTTCTCATAAAATGTTTATATAACTGGAATATCAAGTATACGGATCAGCAATTATTAATATTTTCTCAGTATCTTTTTCTGTGGTAAGAATGTCTGATTTTTCCCCCAAGCCTTTGGTATCCTCCCTTTCTTTCTGTGATCTCAAGAAATGATCCCTCAACACTCTTGAAATTGTGCTGCCTCCCATAAAGACCTCATCTGTTTATATTTTATCTAATTCATCTTCTCTTCTTCTCTTTATTTTTTATCACTATTCTGACTTCCTCATGTAGCATATGGGGATAGCGTTAGTTTCCAAATGTAGTGGTTCCACTGTTATTAAGGAGAAGAGTATGTTGAAGAAATGCTGGTGCATCATTTTCTTTTATTCATTGTCCTCTTTCCAGTTTCTTCCTTAAGTTCTCTCTGGATCATCTGGATCAGTTGGGTTTTTCACCAAGCTTTCTTTAAATTTCTTCGTTCATTTTTTTGTTCATTTGTATTTATTGCTGTCTATTTTTCTGAGGCAATACTGCGTTTTATATTCTACCATCCTGTTCTAAAGATCTTACAAATGAATTTCAATTTTAAAACAGCATTTGACTCTCATAACCTTACACTTGGTGAGGATGCCAAGTATTTTCTGGCTAAGATGGTTTCTAGTTTTCTTTGATTTCCACATTATGGGAATTTATATAGGTTGACTTTGCTAAGGCATAGTGATATTCTGTGCCAATGTCTGTTCTTACCATTTCCCAATGGAGGGAGAGGGGTGTAAACAGTTTGCCAAAATGAGATGGATTAAAGTTGTCTCAAACTTGTGCTATATCTTATTATTTTTATTCTCTTTTCTCCCAATTTTATAATTATTTTTATCTCTGCTCTAAAAAGTCAATGGCTTGAATGACACAGATAATTTGGAAATGACTTCCATATGAGTAACTAGTCATATTACTTTAAATTTTTACTAATTTCTATGATTTCATCTATGCATTAAACTCTGTATAAGGAAATTAATCTCTAATGATGTAGATCAGACCTACTTTGCAACTCAGAGTCTTAAAGGGTTACCTGGACATTAATAAGTTAAATGACTTACTCAGAGTTACACAGTCATTATATGAAGGCAACTTTGAAGCCAACTCTTTATTGAATCTTGCTTCAGGTATATCTCTCTATTTGCCTTTTCCTATTCAAATATAAACAAATTTTTTGTGTTTTTTTTTTATGTTCAACAAATCTAGTTTCTCCTGACCCTCTTACTGAAGAGAGTAGCCATTATAAAATAGGCATAATTTCTCTATTGTCTAAAATCCTTTGGATTCTCTCCTTTCTAATATTTGAATTATATTTGGCAATATATCTTCACCATTTTCCTTTCTCATTAGGCCTGTACTTGCACTGAAGTCATCAAGTATTAAAAAATACATTGATTTAAAGTATTTTATCACATTTTTTAAAATTGTCAATAATGAACTTCTCTACTAGCAGCAATGCAATGATCCAGGACAATTCTGAGGGACTTATAAGGAAGAACACTATACACATCCAGAGAAAGAACTGTGGGAGTAGAAACAGAAAAAAAAACAACATTTACTTGATCACATGGTTCGATGAGATATGATTGGGGATGTTGACTTTAAATGCACTCTATTGCAAATAGTAGTCATATGGAAATAGGTTTTGAACCATGATACATGTAAAGCCCAGTGGAAATGCTCATCAACTCTGATAGGGGAGAGAGAGGAGAGGAGGGAAAGAACATGAATCATGGAATCATGGGAAAATATTCTTAATTAATTAATTAAAAATGAAAAAATAAAAAATAACAACTCAACCTTCTCATCATCTGAAATAGAGGTGTGATTTGGCCACTATCTCCATGATGGTCTTTTAAGGCATAAGAAAAGGAACAAGCATTTATTAAATACCAACCATGACCCAGACACTCTGCTAAGCACTTTACAAATATTATCTCATTTGATCATCACAATAACTCTGGGAGATAGGTGATTTTGTGATTCCTATGTTACAGTTTGAGGAAACTTGGGCAAACAGAATTTAACTGAGTTGCCCAGGGTCACACAGCTGGTAACTGTCTGGGGCTGAATTTTGAACTCAGTTCTTTCTGGCTCCAGGACCACTGTGACATTAAATTCTTATAATGAGCTCTGTAGTACAAGATGTGCACATCTCTCATGAAATGTTTCTGCCAGATTTTTACACCCATCCCTCACTCTCATCACATGACAGTTTTTTTCTTTTATACATATCCTTAATGATGCCATAAGGAAGTAAAAAGTACTGAGTTTAAATCCTAGCTCTATCACATATCAGCTGTATGACTTTGGGTAAGTTACAACTTCTGAGTCTCAGTTTTGTGCTTGGATCTTTAAAGTTCTTTTCAGGTCTAAGAATATGATACCATGGTTTTTTTACGTTACTTCTGCTCTAACTTACTGATATATTTTTATTGCATTGTGTTGTTCACAAAATGAAATTTTGATTTTTTAAAAAGATAATATGTCATGATTCATATTATACAGAATTCCTAAGAAAATGTAGGTGTTGAAAAGATTAGCTTTTGTGTCAAGGAGTACCTACTGACCAATGAAAGCACTATTCCCCAAAGCAATTTAGTTTGTTTTTCCCTTCTTATTCAATTCTGAGTCCAACTCATCATTCATCTATAATGCTTGTCCTAGATATGTGCTTTGCTCATCCAACTGCATGTCATAATTTCAGCAATATGAATTTTTCATAAACTTCTTTTTCTGTGCAAATTGCTAGGCCAATCTTTCTTGCATGGTTATATATCTCATGAAGGTTATATATCTCATGTAGTATTTGTTTCAAATATGTGTATCTGTAAACTCTTTAAGGGTAAGGATTGTGGGTTTTTTTTTCATCATATCTCCCCCAAGCACTTTGAACAGGAATTTTTTTAAATTTTATTTTTTAGAAAAAAAATTTTTCCATGGTTACATGATTAATGTTCTTACTCTCTCCTTCACAACACCCCACCCCCAGTAACTGATGCACATTTCCACTGGTTTCTTCATGTGTCATCAATCAAGACCGACTTCCATATTATTGATAGTTGTACTAGGGTGGTCATTAAGAGTCTACATCCCAAATCATGTCCGCATCAACCCATGTGTTCAGGCAGTTGTTTTTCTTCTGTGTTTCCACTCCTGCAGTTCTTCCTCTGAATGTGGGTAGCGTTCTTTCCCATAAATCCCTCAGAATTGTCCTGGGTTATTGCATTGTTGCTGGTACAGAAGTCCATTACATTCGATTTTACCACAGTATATCAGTCTCTGTGTACAATGTCCTTCTGGCTCTGCTCCTTTCACTCTGCATCAGTTCCTGGAGGTCTTTCCAGTTTATATGGAATTCCTCCAGTTTATTATTCTTTTGAGCACAATAGTATTCCATCACCAGCAGATAACTGGAACAGTAATTTTTAAAAAGATATAATGCCTACCCTCAAGGAACATAGAGATAACTGAGAACCATGTGGTAGGTAGTTCACATAGGTTTGTGGGATATACTTGAATGAAATGGATCCTTACCATTTTAGTTTTTTGAGTCTAACCAACAAGGCAACAAAAGGATAGTTTCATTATTCTGTACTTGACATTCAACAAACCTCTATCCATTAGCCACTTTGTCTTCTTTTATTGGGGTGAAGTGTAGGGCCCACATCTCAACTTTCTACAAAAAGAGAAAAATGAATAAAATTTACTGAACTTTACTACATATAAAGTGTACATTAATTGATTATAAAATTAGAGATCATTCTTTTACAGGAAGACTTATCATAGCTTGAAGAATTTACATTATATATAAAATGTTCTCTTTTTTCTACCAAGTTCTCTCTCTTCCCTTAATCAAATTAATTTTAAAATCTAACTTCTTCCACACAGTCTTTCAGGTGCTTTACTGACAAATTCCATGAATATTAAACTATCACGATTATTTTCCAAATGATGAGAAGTGATTTTCAAGACTTAATGTTGTATATAAATGTTAACCTTTTCCAAGAAAGACTACAAATTCTAATTCAAACTCTGCCAAGCCAGAGCTAGTGATTTTCAGTCTGGACTAATACAAAGGGATTCATTCATGGCTAAATAATACAATACAGATTTAAAGGATGATGGTCTCCTTCATGAATTACTTAACCACTCAAAAAAGATTGGTCTAGCAATTTTCATGGGCAGTGTAGCATAGCCAATAGAGCGTTGGCTGAAGGGTTAAGAAGGCTTGGGTTCATATACTACTCCTGACACAGAATGGGCAAGTCACTAAAACTTTTAGTGCTTCAGACAATTCTCCAAGACTATACATTACAGAGTAGATACCAATTTATACTAATAGAAGGAGTTTCCTATATCAGAAATATCAAACACATGACCAGTAGGCTGTAACACTCCAACTTGGAACCAAATTAAAATCTAATTGGGAAATATTTAAGAAAATACATTAAAATATAATAAAATGCAAGAAATCTAAGTCTTTTTCTTTTTTCTTTACTCTTCATCTCTTAACCTTGATCTACATTAGATGTAAATATTTTACTGTATATTATGAGTCAGTTTAATGTGTCTATTCTTCCTATCTATATATCTTTGTGTGAGTATTCATTTCAATGTTGTTTCAAATAATTAGCTTTCAGGGTACAGAGTTTATACAGAATGTTCTTAAAATAACATTTTTAAATACCATTTCATAAAATACCTAGCCTATAGGAATTCTCCATGAAATAAAACTTTTCTGTCATACTCTGCATTGATGGCTAGCTCTACTGTGATCAGAGGGGTTAATATTGACTCAAGCTCTCATGAGGCATTGGATTAAAGAAAAGAAGGAAGAAACAGGAGGAAGTCCCATCCTAGACATTAAGGTTTTTCTTCCCTTCTTCATACTTATGGGCTAACCATTTTGGGGGAAAAGCAATTTCACTCCCTCAGACAGCTTTTCCTTATACTTTAGGGTGGGCAGAAAGAAGAGCCTAAGAAGTGAAGATGGCCCCTTTAATATAGATCCAGAGTTCCCATTCAATAGCCAATTAAGTGAGTCCTCATTGCCAATGGAAAGTGTGCCTTCATCATAATTTCTAAGGAGATGCCATACTCATCTCTTTACATTTTAGTGCTCCTTTCCTCCTCAAATTACCTTGTACTTATTTATGTATGTACATACATATAATATTCCCCCATTACAAAGAATGTCATTTTCTTGACAAAAAGGAATATTTCATTTTTGTCTCTATAACCTTAGCACCTAACACAGTATTTTTACATAATAAGCACTTAAAAATATGTATAGATTTGAACTGAATTCTTGAAGAAGCACTCACTTGAAGCATTATCTCCAAGATTAACAATATCATGGATGTTGAAGAAAGAAAAAAAAGAAAGGGAGAAAAAGGAAAGGGAGAGAGAAGGAAGGGAGGAAGGAAGGGAGGACAGAAGGAAGGAAGGAAGGAAGGAAGGAAGGAAGGAAGGAAGGAAG
>NC_058133.1:406796879-406825265 GCF_016433145.1 Gracilinanus agilis | reverse complement strand
GGAAGGAAGGAAGGAAGGAAGGAAGGAAGGAAGGAAGGAAGGAAGGAAGGAAGGAAGGAAGTGAGGGAGGGAGGGAGGGAGGGAAGGAGAGAAAAGGGGAAAGGAGAGAAAGAGAAAGGGAGAGAGGAGAAAGAGGAAAGGGGGAGAAGGAAGGGAGACAGTTGTTTCTTCTTAAAGGATGTTATAAATAGCAACTCATGATTTTGTAGACTTCCTTGGTTTCAATCTATCCAATGCCTGGAGGAATTTATAAGATTAGGACTCAAAGGAACTTCATATGTGTTATTGTTTTAATATGCATTGTGTACTCGTTACTTTCTTCATTTATTTGTTTTTGTTATAAAATACATGCTTATTCATTTTTAAGTAAAAAGCAACCTCACAAGAATACAAGGTCACACAACTGAAACACAGTGAAATATAGAAAGTTCAAGAAAAAGCGGTTTTGCCAGTGAATAAAAGCTCAATGATAAATTCTAAATAAGTACATACAAAAATTAATGCAGTTCTTGACAATTTGTCGGTACTGCACAAGGGAGGAAAGTTGAGTTGAGGAAGAGAAGGTTGATAATTCTTTGATGATCAAAAAGGGCTCACACCTCCTTAGCATTTCTACGCGGGGGCAGGACATGCATAAACCATGATCTAGACAGTTATCTATTGGTTAAATCAATGCCACCTGGTGGTTAAATGTGAATCAAGTGTGCTGCCAGAAAATAGTTAAGAGATGTGAGGAATATGCTGTTAAATCAGATCAAAATAAAAACATTTCGTCTGAATATCTGGCTTGGCAGAACTGTGTGTTACAGAATGATAAGCTTTTGGAGACTGCTAATTTATATTATGGTTTTATTACTATGCAAAAAAGGCATTTGGAATTATCTTTCAGGATGGTTTGTTTTGTAAACAGTGTTACAAAGAATGTGGAGTTGAAAGAAATTATTTTACCTACAAAATATATGGACAGAACAATGGAATGGTTCAAGTTACATAAGAATGTTGCTTTACTGTATGGATTCCATTGTAATATTTCAGTACATATTGGACTATATCCAATAATTGCAGATCTATACTGTCTCTCTAGAAAATAGTTGTTGTCCTAAAAATATATTTTATATACTGATTCTATTTCACTAAATCATATACGCCATTTTGTAATTCATATTTTATTTTACTCAAAAGACTAAGTTTTTATAAATAACAACCAGAAGCAGGATTTACAAAACATACCCTCCTTTCCCTCCTCTCCAAGACAGATATCACTATATTCACCATGTTTCATATATCTTCTTACACTTTAAAGTAAGCATTTGTCTTACCCCAAAAGGAGAATGTTTAGGGAAAAATAAAATGTTAGTTTGTTGATGTAGGTAACAACTTTACTTCCCTCAAGGTTCATAGGACTAAGATATTTCCAAACTTTATACCTTTTCAGAACAAAAGTTTCCAATATTTCAAATAGAAGCTGGTTTAAGATTCTTGTTGTTACCATTCAGTAAACATTGAGCTGTATATCATGTGTGCACATTTTTTAAGAGTCATCAGTCTTCCTTGCATCTGTTTCTATGCATTTCTAATCTCCAAGTGTTTCCAAAATTCAATTTTCCCTGCTGGATGTTGTGTGCATGAAGCATATATATCTAACCTGTTTGTGATAAAAAAAAAAACCAATTCAATTTTTTATGTTCAATAATTCTTATCTAAACTTGCCCAAGATTATCAATCTATGTCAACGGTGGCCCTGAGCAAAATTGTAAAACAAAGTATGACTCTCATCCCCTCCTTATTTTCATTTTTTGAACGATTCTATGTATTTTGTACAATCCCAACTCCAGTCCATATCTGCTAAGGTACCCCATTCATAATAGTCTATACTCTGAACATTTCCCATTCTAACAAAAAGTATCTATCTGTCCTCTCTCATGCCCTCAAGTTCTGCTCCCTGAAGCTGTTTAATCTCACAAACTAGTCTGTCCTCCAGTGAAAAGTAGTATTGACTAATGCACTATCAATAATGAGAATAATGACTATCACTAGCATTTCTGTAATAATTTAAGAACTGCAAAGCAATTTACAGAGGCTATCTCATTTGATCCTCACAACAACTTTGTGAGGTAGGTGCAATTATCTGTTTTAGATAAGAAAAAAAGAGATTGAGAAAGGCTAAGCGAATTGTCTGGTTAACAAATATCTCAGGCAGGATTTTAACACAGATTTTCCTGATTTTAAGACTACAATTCTTTTATTATGCCACTTAGCTCCCTAATATATTTGTATGCTAAGGGTAGCCTCTGGATCATGAGTAAATCCAAAGGGAAAATTCATATTTCAGGTACTCTGGCAAGCCAGCAAGAAACAGATTCAGGAGTAAGGGCAGCTTTTCAGCAGATTGGCTAAAATGATAGTAGGGGAGAGTAATGAATGTTGGAGGGGATGTGGCAAAATTGGGACATTAATGCATTGCTGGTGGAGTTGTGAACTGATCCAACCATTCTGGATGGCAATTTGGAACTATGCTCAAAGGGCTATAAAAGAATGCCTGCCCTTTGATCCAGCCATACCATTGTTGGTTTTGTACTCCAAAGAGATCATAGATAAACAGACTTGTATGAAAATAATTGGGGAATGGCTGAACAAATTGTGGCATATGCTGGTGATGGAATACTATTGTGCTCAAAGGAATAATAAACTGGAGCATTCCATTTGAACTGGAAAGACCTCCAGGAACTGATGCAGAGTGAAAGGAGCAGAGCCAGAAGAACATTGTACACAGAGACCAATAAACTGTGGCAAAATAGAATGTAATGGACGTCTGAATCATGTAACCATGATAACTTTTCTAAAAAATAAAAATTAAAAAAAACTACTAGATTATAAACTTCCTAAGAGTAGAGTCTATGCCTGATGCCTTTCTATCTCAATCAACAATGACATTAGGCATTACAATGGAGCAAGATGCTAAGCAGTCAAGATAAAAAGACATTTTCTAATAGGGGAAACAACCTACAATCATGTACAAATAGAAAATAAAGAGAGTAAACTGGATTTCAGACAGAACTTATTAGAATTAAGGAGAATTGGGAAAGTATTTCTAGAGAAATTATGATTTTTAACTGAGACTTCAGGGATGTTAAGGCAAAAATGAGAAGAGAAAACATTCCAAGGATTGGGGAACAGCCGATGGAAATATCTGGAATTGGGAGACAATGTCTTTTTCATGGAACATCAAAGCTAATGTCACTGCATTGTAGCATACAGTGAGGGAAGTAAAGTAGAAGAAGGAACAGCTAAATAGTATTATGGATAGATTCATCTTCCTCAATT
The DNA here is from genome assembly GCF_016433145.1 of Gracilinanus agilis. Lineage (NCBI taxonomy): Eukaryota > Metazoa > Chordata > Mammalia > Didelphimorphia > Didelphidae > Gracilinanus > Gracilinanus agilis. The sequence continues at coordinate 406,821,941 of NC_058133.1, read as the reverse complement.
CAAATCTGCCTCAGATATGTAGTAGTTATAAAACCCTGTGCAAGAAATGGAAAACCACTATGCTAATTTTGTCAAAATAAAGTCATAATGTTTGGGGAGCCACAATTATGGGATGCATAATATTTGTTGATTCAAGTTGCCATAATTTGGAATTTGAATTGTAGTAGTCAAAATATTTGGGAAGTCAAATTGTCAAAATATGGGATGAATGATATTCGAGGAGTCAAGTCAAAATTTGGAAGTCAAAATATATGGATAATCAAATTCAACTGTCAATATTCAAGAGTCAAATTTGGGAGTCAAAATATTTCAGGAATCAAATTGTCAAAAAATGGGATGAATGGTATTTGGGGGGTCAAGTTACCAAAAATTATAAGTCAAAATTCAACTCAAAATTTGGGAATCAAATTGTCAAAATCAGTGGATCAAAACACATGGAATGGTTAAACTGTCCAAATATCTTGAGAATCAAGTTGTAAAAATATTTGAGGAGTCAAATTATAAAATTTTTGGTTTCAAATTGACAAAATTTGGGAGCCAAAATATTTGGAGAGTTAAATCGTCAAAATGTAGGATTCAAATTGTCAAAATTTGGGGAGTCAAAAGTTCACATTGAATGAGGCAATAGAAACAAAGGATATATCTCTGGAACTAGAAAGAATTACAATGACTGGGCTTATATAATAGTCACAAGCCCATATTGTCCTTTCACTTAAGCCACAATGTAATTTTTCTTAAATCATCTTTAGCATGAGAAACATCAAATCAAAAAATGATTTGAAAAACAAAGAATCTGGGTGCATGGTTTCTGTTGAGTCAGGTGACAATGAAGAGGGCAAGATCACTACAAAAGCATGGAGGGAGAAGTGTAATGGATAATTAAGATCCATTTCATGCAAAGAATTGGTCCAAAATTAAGTGTCATTTTATGTCTAGTGGTTTGTTGGACATTTCTCCCTATATTTCCTAGCTAAAGGACTGTAGCTCTGGACTCAGAAAAGAATGGGCTTAACTATCCTTGGGCACAGTCAATTCACTTTTACATTACTTATTCTAATGGAGGTAATGAAAAGAACTATAGACTAATTGTATATGTTATAGTATTTAAGATTATGTAATTTCATGATAATGGATAGTCTCCCAACTAATGAAGATATTATGCCACAGTTTCATGTGAAAATGAAGATACCTGCCCTATTGCATGTAATTCATGCAGTTCTAAAAATATCCAAATTACCACTAATTGAATTCTGTGGAGCACTTGGATTCCTTTCAGGGTTCAGAGGATTGTGAGAACCTACTCTAACACTATTGACTCAAGATACTATTCCAGTGTGTTTTTTTTTCCAATATCAAACTCCAGTGATTAGGCATCCCAGTTTCCATTTAACCAATTACCATCAATTAAAATTGACAAATGAAAATTTTCTGCAAAGATGGAACAAATTTATATGGAACAAAGCTACAAAATATCTCATCCCAAGAGAATGAAGCTATTATCTTGTCCTATCTTATTATTTCAGTTCTTGGAAATTAAGCTTATATTTTAAGTAGTTTCTTTTTTCTTGTTTCTTTTTTTAATTATTTTTCCATGTTTACATATTTCATTTTCTCTCTCTCTCCTCTTCCCTCCCCACTCCCAGATCCAATAAGCACTTCCACTGGGTTATACAACTGTTATCACTTATACCTATTTCCACATTATTAGTTTTTACAATAGAGCAATCTTTTAAAACCAAAAGCCCAAATCATATATCCATATAAACAAATTAAAAATTTGTTTTTCTTCTGTGTTTCTGCCCCCACAGTCCTTTCTCTCCATGTGCAAAGCATTCTTTCTCATAAGTTCCTTGGGATTGTTTTGTATTAGCAAAGTCCATTACATTGTATTGTTCCACAGTGTTTCACTTGTTGTGTATAATGTTCTTTTGGTACTGCTCATCTTATGAGGCATCAGTTCCAGTGGTTTCTTCCAGTTGATATAGAAATCCTCCAGTTCATTATTCCTTATAGCACAATAATATTCCATCACCATCATATACCACAATTTGTTCAGCCATTCCCCAATTGAGGGACACCCCTTAATTTTCCAATTTTTGTCACCACAAAGAGTATGGCTATGAATATTTTGGTACAAACATTTTTCATTATTATCTCTTTAGGGTACAAACAGAAGTGGTATTGCTGGAGGTATGCATTCTTTTAAAGCCCTTTGGGCATAGTTTCAAAAATGCCTTCCAGAATAGTTGGATCAATTCACAACTCTACCAGCAATGCATTAGTGTTCCAATTTTGCCACCACCCCTCCAACAATTATTATTTTCCTTTACTGTCATATTGGCCCATCTGCTAGGTATGAGGTAGTACCTCAGTGTTGTTTATATTTGCATTTCTCTAATTATGAGAGATTTAGAACACTTTTTCATGTGCTTATTGATAGTTTTGATTTCTTTATCTGAAAACTACCTATTCACGTCCCTTGACCAGGTCAATTTGTCATTTGGGGGATGGCTTGATTTTTTGGTACAATTGCTTAGCTCCTTATAAATTTGAGAAATTAGACCTTTGTCAAAGGTTTTAGTTATAAAATTTCCCCCCAATTTGTTCCTTCCCTTCTAATTTTGGTTGCATTGGTTTTGTTTGTACAAAACCTTTTTAATTTAATTTAATCAAAATTACTCACTTTACATTTTGTAATGTTCTCTATCTTTTGCTTGGTCTTAAATTCTTTTCTTTCCCATAGATCTGACAGGTATACTATTCTATGTTCACCTAATTTACTTATAATTTCTCTCTTTATATTTGTCATTTACCCATTCTGAATTTATATTGGTAAAGGGTCTAAACCTAATCTCTCCTGTATTATTTTCTAACTTTCCCAGCAGTTTTTGCTAAATAGTGGGTTATTGTCCCAAAAGCTGGGATCTTTGGGTTTATCAAACACTAACTTGCTGAAATCAATTATCCCTAATCTATTCCATTGATCAACCTTTCTGTCTCTTATCCAGCACCATATTGTTTTGATGATCACAGCTTTATAGTACAGTTTAAGATCTGGTACTACTATGCCTCCATCCTTCACATTGTTTTCATTAGTTCCCTTGATATTCTTGATCTTTTGTTCCTCCAAATGAACTTCGTTATTTTTTCTAATTCAATAAAAAAAGGTTTCTTGGTAGTTTAGTAGGTATGGCACTGAATACGCAAATTAATTTGGGTAGGATTATCATTTTTGTTATTTTAGCTCATACTACCCAGGAGCGATTAATATTTTTCCAATGGTTTAGATCTAGTTTTAATTGTGTGAAAAGTGTTTTGTAGTTGTATTCATATAATTGTTGTGTTTGTCTTGGCAAATAGATTCTGAGATATTTTATACTGTCTAGGGTGATTTTAAATGGAATTTCTCTTTCTAACTCTTGTTGCTGAGTTTTGTTCGAAATATTTTGAAATGCTGATGATTTGTGTGGGTTCATTTTGTATCCTGCAACTTTGCCAAAGTTGTTGATTATTTCCACTAGTTTTTTAGTTGATTTTCTAGGATTCCGTAATAGACCATCATATCATCTACAAAGAGTAATAGTTTAGTCTCGTTGCCTCCTTTAATACTTTCAATTTCTTTTTCTTCTCTAATTGCTACCACTAGCATTTCTAGTACAATATTAAACAATAGAGGCAATAATGGGGATTCTTGCATCACTCTTGATCTTACTGGGAAGGCTTCTACCTTATCCCCATTGCAGATGATGCTTGCTGATGGTTTTAAATATATACTGTTTATTATTTTTAGGAAAGGCTCATCTTTTCCTATACTTTCCAGTGTTTTCAATAGGAATGGGTGTTGTATTTTGTCAAAGGCTTTTTTCTGCATCTATTTAGATAATCATGTGATTTCTGTTGGTTTGGTTATTGATATGGTCAAATATATGGATGATTTTCCTGATGTTATACCATCCTTACATTCCTAGTATAAATCCCAGGTAGTCATAGTGAATAATCCTCTATGATATCTTAATTGGCTTTTGAAGTCTTTTTTTGAGCTTTTCCAGAATCTGCATCCAATCCATATTTTTCTTTTGTATTTTGCATGAGTTTCCCTTGCTTTCACTGTCCCCCTCTGTGTCTGTAACTTGTTCTTTGTCTCCATAAAAATTCTTTAGAATTAAGTGCTTTTTTGTTGTTTGCTCATTTTTCCTATCTAATTATAGGTAGGCTCTGTTTTTTGGAAAGTTAAGGAACTCTCTTAAACTTTACTTCTTCCTTGATGTTATTCTCAGCTCTTTTTCTGGGTTTTTACCAGTTTCAAGTTCTTAGAGGATAATGTGATGGCCTGAGGGCTGAGAACTCTGAAAGTCCCCTCCCTGTGCTGATTCAATTAACTCTTGAGATCCTAATAACTCAAAGGCTTGCCTTAGGCATCCTTGTGAGCTTTTGGTCTTACTTTAATCAGGTCAGGAACTACTTAAATTATAGCCTCTAGCTTAGGTATAAGAGTTTGGTCTTAATGTATACTTTTTCTAAGGAGGGATACCTTTGATTGTCCTGTCCTGAAGCTCTGTCTTGAGCTTTAGGAAAAAAGATGGGGGGAAGTGGGGAAGGTTGGCCTTAGTACTATTAATCACTCCAAACTGTGAACTATGTCCTCATCCCAAGACCAGACTGTGATTCCTGGCTTCACTCTGGACCCACATGGATCAGTCCACTTTAGTCAAGACTTCCCTGGGATGGGACTCTGGACTTCTCCACACGTTTGAAATTTCAAGAGGTGTGGGTTGCTTTGGACCACTATTTGCTCGGGCAGGATCTCAAGATCTGAATGTTGGCTTGGACTTAGGTTCCAATGCTAAGGACTGTAGCTGTGGGGTGGGGGGTGTAGCTTACTCTTCACTCCTTGCTATAGACTCTTGCTGGCTCTGCTCCCCTCTTATCCCAGTGCCCCAAATGTTCTCTGCCTACCATTTGGGTTTTTCTTTTCTTGAAAGTTGTTTTACTCTGTCTCTTTATTGGTTTTCACTCCTATATTCGTTTTGTGGTGGTAATTTAATATTAGTTGGAAAGAATCTCATGGTGACTTGGAGCTTCTCTGGTTTACTCCACCATCTTGGCTCTACCCCCAGAAGTCTTTCTTAAGCAGTTTCTAAGAAGTATTTGCTCGACTAGTCAATATGGCAACAAAGGAAAGTGATAAATGTTGGAGGGGATGTGGCAAAATTGGGAGATTAATGCACTGCTGCTGGAGTTGTCAATTGTTCCAACCATTCTGGATGGCAATTTGAAACTATGCCCAAAGGCTTTAAAAGACTGACTGCCCTTCGATCCAGTCATAACACTGCTGGGTTTGTACCCCAAAAGACATAATAAAGAAAAATACTTGTACAAAAATATGTATAGTCTCACTCTTTGTGGTGGCAAAAAATTGGAAAATGAGGGATATCCATTGATTAGGGAATGGCTGAACAAATGGGGTATTTGATGCTGATGGAATATTATTATACTGAAAGGAATGATGAACTGGAAGATTTCTATGTGAACTTGAAAGACCTCCAGGAACTGATGCAGAGCGAAAGGACCAGAACCAGGAGAACATTTACATGGAGGCTGATACACTGTGGCACAATTGAATGCAACAGACTTTTCTACTAGCAGCAATGCAATGATCTAGGATAATCCAGAGGAATTTAAGAGAAAGAATGCTATCACTTTACAAAAATGAAATTAATATAAATAATAACTTTTAAAATATTATGGTTTTTTTAAAGATTTATTAGTAGCCACTAGAAATAAAGTCATGTGCCATGCTAGCTTAGGCAGTTCAAAAGCCCCGCTGCTCCCATCTCTCACCATGCCAAAATAGGAAGTAAAGAGAAACTAAATTAGAAAAAACTATAACAAAGTTCATTTGGAAGAATAAAAGATCAAGAATATCAAGGGAAATAATGAAAAAAAATGTGAAGTAAGGGGGCCTAGCCTTAACAGATATTAAGCTATACTATAAAGCAGCGGCCATCAAAACAATATGGTACTGGCTAAGAGACAGAAGGGAGGATCAGGGGAATAGACTTAGGGTAAGTGACGTCAGCAAGACAGTTTATGATAAACCCAAAGAGCCCAACTTTGGGGACAAAAATCCACTATGTGACAAAAACTGCTGGGAAATTTGGAAAACAATATGGGAGAGATTAGGTTTAGATCAACATCTCACACCCTACACCAAGATAAATTCAGAATGGGTGAATGACTTGAATATAAAGAGGGAAACTATAAATAAGTTAAGTGAACACAGAATAGTTTACTTGTCAGATCTCTGGGAAAGGAAAGATTTTAAAACCAAGCAAGAATTAGAAAAAATTACAAAATGTAAAATAAATAATTTTGATTATATTAAATTAAAAAGGTTTTGTACAAACAAAAGCAATGCAACCAAAATCAGAAGGGAACTAAATCAACTGTATAAAAAATCAAGCCATCCCCCAATTGATAAATGGGCAAGGGACATGAATAGGCAATTTTTAGATAAAGAAATCAAAAGTATTAATAAGCACATGAGAAAGTGTTCTAAATCTCTAATAATTAGAGAAATGCAAATCAAAACAATGCTGAGGTATCACTTCACACCTAGAAGATTGGGTAAAATGATAGCAGGGGAGAGTAATGAATGTTGGAGGGGATGTGGCAAAATTGGGACATTAATGCACTGCTGGTGGAATTGTGAACTGATCCAACCATTCTGGATGGCAATTTGGAATTATGCCCAAAGAGTGATAAAAGATTGCCTGACCTTTGATCCAGCCATACCATTGCTGGGATTGTACCCCAAAGAGGTCATAAATAAACAGACTTGTACAAAAATATTTATAGCTGTGCTCTTTGTGGTGGCAAAAAACCTGGAAAATGACGGTATGTCCTTCAATTGGGGAATGGCTGAACAAATTGTGGTATATGCTAGTGATGGAATACTATTGTGCTCAAAGGAATAATAAACTGGAAGAATTCCATGTGAACTGGAAAGGCCTCCAGGAATTGATGCAGAGTGAAAGGAGCAGAGCCAGAAGAACATTGTACACAGAGACTGATACACTGTGGTAAAATAGAATGTAATGGACTTCTGTCCTAGCAGCAATGCAATGACCCAGGACAATTCTGAGGGACTTATGGTAAAGAATGCTATCCACATTCAGAGGAAGAACTACAGGAGAGGAAACAAAGAAGAAAAACAACTGCTTGAACACTTGGGTTGATGCAGACATGGTTGGGGATGTAGATCAGAAAGGACCACACCAATGCAACTATCAATAATATGTAAATAAGTCTTGACTGACCACACAGGTTAAAACCAGTGGAAATCCGAGTTAGCTATGGGGGGTGGGGGGGGAGTTTGAGGAGGTGAAGGGGAAAGTAAAAACACAAATCATGTAACCATGGAAAATTTTTCTAAAAATAAAAAAAATAAATTAAAAATTTTTTAAATTGAGAGTTCTTTTTCCAAACTTCTGGTATTGCCATTAATGTAAAAAATAAAATTAATATGAATAATAACTTTAAAAATATGTTTTTTAAAGATTTATTAGTAGCCACTAGAAAATAAAGCCATGTATCATGCTAGCTCAGGCAGTTCAAAAGCCCAGCTACTCCCATCTTTCACCATGCTGTGAGAGGAAGTAAAGAAAAAGTGAAACATTAGTCCCTGAGTTTTATCCCTCTTTCTATGTCATTGTGTAATGACAGGAAGCCAGTGGGCTCATGGGAAATGTAGTTCAAGGACCCCAATATATTTCCAATAACACAACATCCAGAAATAGAACTGTGGGAGCAAAAACACAGAAGAAAAACGTATGATTCATCATGTGGTTTATTGAGGATATGATTAGGGTTTTAATGTTAAAAGATCACTCTATTGCAAATATGAATAATATGGAAATAGATTTTGAACAATGATAAATGTATAAACCAGTGGAATTGCTTGCCAGCTCCAGAAGGGGTGAGGGGAGAGGGATGGGAAAAATCAAGAATCAAACAACCATAGGAAAATATTCTAAATAAATAAATTTAAAAAAAATAAAAAAAAAAAACATTTGCTCTCTTCAAAAGTATAACCAATGGATAGGGTTTCCTCTTTGTTTATAAAGTCTGGCATCTTACCTTCAGTGATGTGATAGAAGTAGTGTTTTCCTGACACAACTTCCTTCAGCTTCTCTAACAACAACTTCCTGATTTTAAGACATGGAATATTCTAGCTTTCGGTAATCTGGGACTCTCAGGCTTGGTGGGTTCCTGAGAGCACCAGAGTTGTCATACCTTGATGATTTACTGACCAGATACAGATACAGTATTTGAGATAGAGGCAGAGGGACAGTGTCCAGGGATTCAAAGAGCTATTGTATATTTGTTGTATATTCTCATCATTAGGATAAAGTAAACCTCTTTCCTCTGTTAAATATTTAGTTTTGAGTGCCTCATCTTGTCCCAGCAACAAATCCGAATGAAAATGATTGGCCACAGTTACACCAAAGAATTAATCCACCACTGATTTGGGTTAGCAGCTGAGAGAGAAGGGATCACCTAGAAAACAACAACCTTAGAACTATAACAACAGGGGATAAATTTGTTGATTTTTCTCTACTAGATCCTGAAACTAGAGTGTCTCATCATGAAAATTACAGGTGGAGAATCTTTTCAAAAGGTTCCTGAAAATTCAAAGGACCCAATTTTATTAGTGACCTAGAGTCATGTAGTCACAAGTTACATCTATTAACATTTATTTACAAAGGGAAATTTACTACAAAAAGAAAAGAACAGAAGTTACAGAGCATTCCAACCCCCTAAACCAAGGGGAAAACACTCTTTCATCTATCACATTTATCCCTGGGACAAGTGAGATCAAACTTAAAAATGTCTACAAGACACTCTCAAGTCATAGCCAGTGAATGAATAGCATTACTGTTGCTGTTACTTCCTCAGGGCTGATATTCTTCTATGTTGTATCAGCTCTCACTCCTCATTGTCTCAGCTGGATGAAAAATCTGTCATGACTCTAGCTCCTCGACCCCTGATGGCTCATTCTAATCTTTCAATGCTCACGAAATCCTCCATTATATAAGGCTTTCCCCATCCAGGGGACAGAATCAGGAATGCATGTAGACAACAAATCTCAAAGTGCAGTGAGAAGTGATTAGTATTATACAAATTCAAATATTTAAGGTTGCTCAGTGTATGAGTCTTCAAAAGGCCAATGTTTCCACCCTTAGAAATAAATATTTTCACAAGTTATGGTCTGGGACTGCTACACTGCTCCTTCCCAACATATCTACAAAGTATAACTCTGATGTAGATTCTTTCAAACTTTGAACAGATCTAAATGCTAAGTTCTCCATCAGTGCAGATCATAACTATCCACAACTTCTTATTCTATGTGATCGTACCTAATGTCTTCATAGTACTTATCCAGTGCTCTGGAACTGTGTCCTCTGGGTCTTTGAATATTTTTCGTATGTATCCATGCCATTTTTCAATGGTATATATTGGAATCAATGCATTATTCAGTCTATTCACCTTCTCTTCTCATTTCATGAACAACCCAACCCCTTTTCTAATCGTATATTTACTTGGGGATACCATTTTTGACAGATTTTTGTGCCTTTTTCACCATACTTCCTACATGTAGAAAACTAACATACAATAGGAGACACTTTGGGGACATAGTTACCTAACATATCGAAGAAATTGCTGTTAGAAATGGGAGATTCTTTGGTTTACCAAGGAAGAAGAACAATCATTCCATAGAATATGGAGGATCAAAAGAAATTTTTTTAAACTTCCCAATCCAAGAAGGCACGTTTTGATTATTCTCCTAGGATATAGGGAAGAATCAATAATAAATAATAATCTTCTATAAATAATCTTCAAATTACTCTATATTTTAGGTTTAATATGTTGTGAGACTTTAGGTGCTTCCCAGTTATTAGAAAATTTGCTTTTACAGAAACAAAAGTAATATTAGCATCAATCATCACACCCATGGCTCATTTAAACTCATCTCAGAGCTTGCAATTAGAAGCACTATTTTTTCAGCATTTCTATGTAGAATTAAGAAAAACAATATGTTCTTTATTCCAATAACATACACAAATTCTTCATATGTATGAAAAAACCTTAGTTCTCGGCAATCACTGCACACTGTATTAGCAGAAAATTAATCTCTGCTAATATAAAAATTAATATAATTCAAATATAACTGTCATTTTAAAAGTAAAATAAAGCAGAGACTTTCAAAGAAGCTGCCAAATTTGAGAGATTAAATTGAGATCATTAAAATAATTCTCCAAAGAGAAAAATCCAAAAACAAGAGCATAATATGCAAGTGAAATTATATTAAAAACTAATGTACTGTAACACCTCTGATAGTGAGAGAAAAATGAAACAGATGAATATCTGCTGCATAATTTTGTCAATAAATCTAAAATATTAAGAAATGATCAAGGGAGGTTATTTCAATTATTTTCATCTATCATGAACATTATTTGGCTGAAGCCCATCTGTTGTAGAATTAATTTGAACAATTTGCTCAAGATTTATTTAAATTGAGAAAAATATGGTGTAGCAGTAGTTCACTATAATATTCAGCCTCAAAAATGGCAGATTGAAAAATTACAGGAAGAACTATACTATATATTGCAGATAGTGATTGTTCAATATATATTTGATGAATGAATGGAGATGTATTTCCAATGTTGCTTCATTTCTATTTCTAAATGATGCTCTGGATAATTTTCTAATTGGGGTTCAGTCTGGTTTTCAAGCTTCTTTCCTCATTACTTTGTTCCTGTCAATCCAAGGAATGCTTTTACATTTTCTACCCCAAAGCAGCTTCTAAAATGGTCATGACTGAAATTGAGAATGTGAGCCCCATTTTGGCAAACCAAATATATCTGGCATGGACATTAGAGCAATGTCTTTGGGTCCTCCTTTGAAAGGAATTGAACATGGTCTCTCTTAACCAGGCATAACCTGATTTCTTCATCTCGACAGTGGATTCTAGGTTGGGACATGTGATTTTCCACCATAATCAAGGAGTCACGGAGGGGTTGTAAGTTATTAAGCCCTCCTCTTCCTCTTCATAGGTATCCACTAATTAGTGGTGTCTTAGGGAGGGCTGAATAATGATCTTTCAAAATTATATTTAATTATTCAAGATGTAGAATGCCTTTGTCTTTGATTATAAGGAGAGATCACAGACCAATTAATTTATTTGTTATTGCTAGTCTAATTAACAAAATTAATTTTCTTACTCAGAACCAAGGCTCTCAGAATGTTTAATTGTTGCAGAATGGATGAAAGGCACAGTGTAGTATAGGTGATACAAATAGTTTTTATATGCCAGGCACTTGAGACCTAGGCAAAACTGGAAAATGGAGGTTTGTTTCTGATTCTTTCCAACCTACTTGACCTCCTTTCTGCACCTCTTTCCAATATCTTAAAATTCTCTCCCCCTGGCCCCTAGGTATACAGTATTTTATTCTGTCTATGACTTGTCTATGAAAAACCCCTAAATGTACTACTCCACCCAAGACCTATCTTTCTCATGAGTGGGGGAGGAGGACGAACAGGAAGAGAAACAACAACAACAGCAAACTGCTACTGCTACTGCTATTGCTGCTGCTACTACTACTACTACTACTAATAATAATACTAATAATAATAATAAAAATGGTAACAACAATGATAACAATATTAACATATATTTCTCCAATTCTGGTTACACATGACTCCCCTGCCTTTCTCTACCATGCAATAAAAGCCACTTCATCACAGAAGTTCATGCTACTCTTGGACTTCACATAGTGAAAGCTCCCTCTACCCTTGTGGCCTCTCCCTTGGATTGAATGATTACTCTCAGGTCCTCAATTTTAAAGATGTCACTCAGGCTAACCATATCTTCATTCCTCTCTAGGCTACACTCCCAACTCTCTGCACTTTCTCTACCAGGCTTCCTCAATGGATGCCTTTATCGTCCTCCCACCTCCTCACCCTTTGCGTTTCAGTTTTCTTTTCTGTCTTGTCTCCTGTCTTTCTTCCCTTAGTGCAATACCAGGCACATAGTAAGGGTTTAATAAATTCTTGCTGATTTGATTTGGCTAATATTTCTATTGTACTCTAAGGTTTACTTTACATACATTATCTCACTTGGTAGAAAGTTTTCAAATTAAAGTATTGAATAGACTTGTCTTTTTCAGGGAATGTTTGTACTTTTGAAAGGAATTTTCTAAAACAACTCAATTTGTAAGAATCATAGACTCTCTGAAGGAAACAGTTGAACATTTCACTTGTAGCCCAGCTCTCCTTCCTGAAATATGTAAATAATAAATATTAGTAGGTAATAATGGTTAGAGGTTTAGGCAGGTTTCCTAGGCTCTAGATGAAAATAGCCCTTTGGGTCAGTTATTCAGAAGTCCTTTAGATCTGGGAAGGATTCCAGGGAGAAACTGACAAGTTAACTCTGAGTTGTTAAACAGGATTTATTATAAAACTGGGATAGGTAGGGGAAGGTAGTGGGATGATCTAACTGGGATTAAAACTAAAACCCTCCCACCAAAGTCCAACAGGTTTCAAATTGATATAACTACACTTATCTCTACCTCAAGATCCCTAGTCTGCCTGAGCTATAACCTAACCTGAATCCCCTGTCTTTTGCTAGTAATTCAGAGTAGGGAAAGCTGGAAGGTACACAGGTCCACTGGGTTAGCAAAGGGAGATCTCACAACCATTGTCTCTGGGTCTGGAAGGAATCCAGCTGACTTACAACAGCAGCAAGTATTAATCCACAAGGAAGGGGAGTAAGGATCTTATTAACACAATCCACCTGTGTAGCTTAAACCAAACAACCATTTCCTGACAGGTGAAAAGCTTGAAGGATTGGTCCACACAGACAAGATCTAGAGAACAAGACCAGTATCTCTAGAGAACAAGTCCAGCAACCAACTGTCTCCTCAGAGAGTCACTGTCTCCAGAGTTCTGGAATTCTCTCCCTGCCTCTGCTTGGTACTTCCTGCTTTCCCTTATTTCACTATAACATTCCCTGGAGTAAGAGATTCTAGGTTCCTAGAAACCCAAGTATGATCCTTAAGGAACTTGATCCTAAAAGAGTCAAGTTCTCTTTGGCTCATTATTGACCCTATCTGGATTCCTCCCGGAAATTTCCTAAAAGAAAGCATTGGTATGACTCATGCCTAGGGGCTCCTCAAAAGCAGAAAATATGATTACCTTCCACAAAGATACTTACTGCACAACACGTAATGGTTTTGCTTATTTCTTCCACCACAGAAATTATATCAGATGTAAAGGACTCAAGAGAACCCATACAGAAACATCAAACACTCAAAAAGCCTATTAAGCTCATCATACTCTTTTTTGGTCTGGACATTCTTTCTCCTCCAAGCTATGATCCTAAATAAAATCTAAATCTTCTACCTTCCTGGTGTTTTCCACCCACTTCCTCCAGGTACTTTTCCTTTTCCTTTGAAGGGTAGCAATGTAAAATTCAGTCTGATAAATTGAAAGATTGTAAATACTTTTAAATGTTAGACAGAACAGTTTGCATTTTATCCTAGACACAATAAAAAGTTGTTGAAATTTCACCATCACTGCTCTAGGAGATATGTATCTTTTCACTTGACCAAAATTCCTCTGTCTTTCTCTCACACTTCTGAATTCACTCTCACACTTCTTTCAAAGTTCCCTAAATCACTCTTCGCATGAAAGGTTGAATCCCTCTCATATTAACCTAATTCTCATTCAGGATGCTGGCTTACCAAGCTCTTAAATATTCCCTCAGTTCCTCAAATCCTTTTAGCTTATTCTACTACATTATAGCTCTACAATCCTTACTTCACCAAACCAAGACAATTTCCAAACTGTATGGACCACAAGAGGCCTAAGGTTCTTTCAGATGATCCTGAATAAGCCCACAGCGAGGTTGGACAATAATTTTCAATTTCATGCCTCTGCAGCCTTAGATGCAAAGCCACCCCTCTTTTCCTGGAATCTCTCCTTCTGACACCTGTATAATATATATGAATTTCAGCATATCATTTGACAGTTTCTCATAATTGCCTTGGGAATAAGACGGAAAGATTTTGGTTAGAATAGTTAGGCCAATTCAATATGTTTGTGTAATAACAGGACCCAAAGGACAATATAAATCAATAGGTTTATATATGCTTAAAGAGTAATCTCTAATGCAGTGCTCCAAGGATCTGACCCAAGGTGTTTTTTTTTTCATCCAGGACTTGAAAGGCATAGTCAGCATCCTTATCAAATTTGCAGGTGATACAAATCCAGGAATAAATATACTGGATAATGAACTAATATATTAAATAATGATTATTCAAAAGGATCTTAACAAGCCAAAATGAAAGGCAAATATGAAATTTAAGAGTTGTAAATGTAAAACTTTATACTTAGGCTCAAAATATCAAGCATATATGTAAGGATTAAAAAGATTTTCTATACAATATTCCATGTGAAGGAGTTCAAGGGTTTTAGAGGACCTGTAAACTCTAGTCAGTAGGTGTTTTAAGTATTGCATTCAGTTCTAGCAGCCACATTTCAGAAAGGAAATGGATAAGCTATAGCATGTCCAGAAGAAAGCAGTTCTGGAGTGCTAGAAACCTTCTACTTGAGGAATGTTTAGTTCAGAGAAGAGAATAAGATCATGCTGAATAATCTTTCAGTATCTGTTATGTGGAAAAGGGAATAGAGTTTTTCTGCCTGGCCCCCAGAAGGTGGAAGCAAAAGCAATATTTGGAAATTGGAAAGATTTAGGCATCTGGTAAGGAAACATTTCCTAACAAACAGAACTGTCTTCAAGAGGAAAAGGCTACTTTAGGAAAGAGTAGGATCCTATTGAAGAAGAGGATAAAATTTAAACAGATTCAGTGGCTAAAAGACAATTTATCAGCTATATTGGGGAAGATATATAAGGCTAAAGTTTAAGTATTTTTCCTTGTAATGGACTAACCTCAACCTCAAATTATATCTGTATCTATATAAATAATGTCCCACACTCACACATGCATATTTAAATATATATGTATATATATATATGTATATATATATATATGTACATGAGTATGTGTCTTTGTTTATGTGTGTATGTAATTTACCAGGGGTGGAGATTTGAAAAAAATAGCATAAGGATCTGGATAATATATGTGTGTGTGTGTGTGTGTGTGTGTGTGTGTGTGTGTGTGTGTGTGTAATATATGCAATAGAATTATAGAGAATTTCCAGCAATTCCACCCAGTCAACCTATGACTTGAAATTACAGAGAGGTGTTCTAGGGGAAGGGATAATGTCTGGGCTAGAGTGGTGGGGAGAGTGGCTCTCTAAACAGAGATCCTAGGGTCATGGGGCAGGGGTCTTTTTGACAACAGGCCATGGATGGGATCATGACCACCAGGAATCCCCGTCCCACAGAACATGACAGTGATGATGACTCTCATGAAGTACTAGATTTAACAGAGTATGCAAGAAGATACCACTGGTGGAACCATGCTTTTGGCCACAGCTCTGGACCTCCTGTAGAGAAATATTCTGTAGCTACTCAGATTATAATGGGTAGAGTTACTGGATGGTGTGTAGGGTTTTTGTTCCAGAAAGTTGGAAAACCTGCAGCAACTGCAGTGGGTGGTAGCTTTCTTTTCCTGCAGATTGCCAGTTACAGTGGCTATGCGCAAGGTGACTGGAAGAGAGTTGAAAAAATGTAAACAAAGCAAAAAAGAAAAATTAAAAGAAGAGCAAATAAAGCCGCATCTGAAATCAGTACCATAACTGAAGAATCAAACAGAATATAATGGTGCCCAGTGGATTTGTGAGAGGCTTCTTGCTAGGCCTTACATCCTATTGAAGAGAATGGTGCTGTCTTGATGGATTAATTAAAAATGAAAACATTGGTGTGCCTTCTTACAAAGTAGTACAGGTCACCAGATTCTTCTGGGCAACAAGACTAGTTGGACAATACTGAAATTTACACTTTAGGCTTTTGCCTTCTGAAGCTTAGCAAACTAGGACTTGCTAATAATAATAATAATAATAATAATAATAATAATAATAATAATAATAATAATAATAATAATAACAAACTGTACAGTATATGTATATCACATTTCTGGACAAAACCTGGCTAACTTTCATCATGCGTTTTTAATCTTGCACCTGTTCAGGAATATTGTAACTATTGGTATAGATATATAATTGTTTTGGTAAAAGGACCTTCTGTTTTCACATTTTCCATATTGATTTGCTATTTTTTCTTTATTTTAAAAAAGTATTCTCCATTGTGCTGTAAAACAGTGCCAATAATTAAATAATATGTATTATAATTTCAGTATCCACAGATAAGAAATCTGTTTGCAATAAACTGTAGAATTGTAATGTACTTTTATGGAGGAGAAGTAGAAATACTTATTAGAGATATAAAAACAAATTAAACAGAAAAAAATTTAGTGGAAAGAATCAGAAGTATGTTTAATAGGCTACTACCATACAAGGATCCTATTTTGGCAAAAAGGTTTTATAAGACAATTTTCATTTGTTAGATGCATACCATCTCATTTCCTAGGAATATTCATTCTGATTCTTTGTTGCTTCACCCTATTTTAAACAGATGAGCAGACCCCCCCTCTATATAATTCCTACCTAAACCTCAATTTGACTACCCCCATGAACTACAGCTTAATTCTATATGCCACTCTGTTTATTCTACCATTTTGCATCATGCCTTCATTTCCCCAACAAAGTTCTTTCTCTCAAGCCATATATTAAGTAGCCTTTAATCATTAGAGATATCAAACTCACCATTTTCTGAGAGGGTAAAAAATGAACACAAGGCCATTTATCACATAGCCATAATAATTTCTTATATTTCTTATGTCTCCTAAGCAATAGGAGAATGGAGAAAGAAAAGAATTCATACCAAGATACGCCCGCGAATGTTAAGCAACCAGTTCTTCCCCCCTCACAAAAAAATGTGCACACAAAACGCTTTTAAGTTTAATCTGCATTATTAACATTTTCTCAATTACTTTCTTAAGTCTAGCAATCAACAAAGCAATAAATCAAACCCTGATTTGTAGAATTCACTGATTTACAAGATGTAAATGCTCAAATTTAAAATGTAACAACTGATCACCTTGAGAGCTGGTGAACTAGCTCTGGCATACCACTGATTAGGACAAATCAACAATATACATAGAATTTTGATTTGTTTCTGGTTTATTGTTTCTGAATATTATTTCTGATTTAGTAATCACAAAACTTCATTATTAATATCCTATTTTCAAAGACAGCCATATATTAGTACTATCTTTCCTCAACTCTTTGGTAAGCATTAGTTCATTATAATCAGAGAAAATATAAAGTACTAAAGATTATATTTTATCTACGGTACCATTAGCAATACTGGCAACTAAAATCTAAATACAAAATTTTCTTTAGAGATTATAATGTAAGAATCAAAAGAGATACTCCGGCTTCTAATTTGATGGTTAGATTTACATCAAAGAAGATTAATGAACAATTTGTTAATGGATTGTCCTATAAGTTGCCCAAGAAGATTACAATGGAAAGTTAACAAGTAAGGCTATACCTACTCAAGAAATTCCGCTCCTAAAAATTAAAAAAATAAACAAACAAAAAATCCAAAAAAACTGTCAAGTAAAAGAAGCACACCCAACTTGAATATGGGTCTCACCAGATAAGATAACGCATGTTCAAAGTAATTTAAGGGATCCTAGTTGCTCACAACATAAGTTTCTACTGATGAGTTTATTTTTACTAGTCAGTCAGAGGACCCAATTAGTAAAAATAAAAGGCATTTAATGAAATAACATAATAAGAAAAGTATTTCCTTCATACACTTGGGGCCCAATGTTCATAAATATACACACCTACACACCATCATTGGTAAGTGGCCAGCCTTAATGGATGCTTATAGAGGTGAATACATATAGGGAACACACATGGTCATGGAGCATACATGAAGAGGTACATGTATAATGAACATAGAGGTGCCCAGAGCACATTATATTGGGGAAAGCCATGATTCCAGTGGTCAATTCATGTCTCTGCTCAGCAAGAATATTGCTGCCTTCTAGTGATGTTGTTGCATGCTGCCACTGAGTTTACTTCTTTCTGATCGTGCCTGGAATGCAGTTAATGCCAGATGCGGAATCTTCAGTGTTGTAAATGTGGCACATAGCCTTTTCTAGGCATTGATCCCTGATGGTCTTGAAAGGCTGCTACTTAATGGTGTTCTGCTGGGCTTCTGGTTACTACAGACTATTGTCTGGCATGGCATCACTGAACAAAAGGTTACTGAGTTTCTCTTTACTTCCACCTTCTAGGAATTCTGATTCCTAGTCTGGAACAGTCATTATT
The DNA here is from genome assembly GCF_016433145.1 of Gracilinanus agilis. Taxonomy (NCBI): domain Eukaryota; kingdom Metazoa; phylum Chordata; class Mammalia; order Didelphimorphia; family Didelphidae; genus Gracilinanus; species Gracilinanus agilis. Next base: position 406,803,509 of record NC_058133.1, on the reverse strand, counting down.
ACCTGGAATGGAAATACTTTAGAGAGCCTTGGAGTATGTGTGGATATCTTTACTGGTCTGCTTGGCTAACTTGAGAAGAGAAGTAATCTCTTTGATTAGTTTCAGAGGCATTCAAAAAGACCTGTCAGCTTTAGTGGAAGGGAAGGGACTAGGCATTAACACCTACTGTGTGCTAGGCACTTTACAGATACTATCTCAGTTGATCTTCACAATATCCCTGAGAGGTAGGTGTTGATGTTATTCATATTTTATAATTGAGAAAACTGAAGCAAACAGAAGTTAAGTGAATTGTCTAGGGTCAGACAGCTAGTGTCTGAAGCCAAATGATTGCAGGCATTTTTATATACTGTACAACTTGGCTGCCTTGTAAATAAGTGCCTTTAGTTGTTTACTCTTAACAGAACTCTGGGAAATCCAGTGAATAAAGCCTACAACCCTGTGAGTTCTAAATGTCCAGCAGTTGTCTCGGCATTCTGGCATCCAGAGTCTGAGTGCAGAGTCGGTGAAGCACAGGAGTACATTTTGAAACTCCAGCCCAGCAATAGGTAAGTCCTCGCAGAGCAGATACCACCTTTGTATGTAAACTTGGTAGCCATGAGGGCATAGAGCTGTTGTGGCAAACCTATGGCATGAATGCCAGAACCCACTCTGTGGGCATGCATGACATTGCCCCAGCACAGAGTTCACCAGAGTTTGTTACTAGAAAGCTGGAGGGACGTGGGCCAGGCTGCTCCTCTACCCTTCTCCAGGTATGCCTGAGGACATTTCTCACATCACCTGCCCCTCTAAAAATTCACTATCACTAGTCTAGAGGAACAGAACTAAGTTAAGCCTACTTTCCTCATAAATCAAAATGGCAGAAGTGGGCTAAGTATTGGGGGAAATGTTTGTGCTTTGTTCTTTCTATATCTTTGTAGTAAATATCATTTGTGAAAGCTTGATGTTTTTCAGTCATGTCTGAACCATATTTGAACTCGAGAAGATGAGACTTCCTGATTCTAGCCCTAGTACACTCTCTATTTACTGCACCACCTAGCTTCCCCTTTTGTAAAGGCTATAGATTGTTAAGAAGTTAAAAAGAATTGAGCTTATAGTCCCTGGCCCCTAACAATATGGGTGAACACAGTTCATGAGGGCTCAAGTTGACGGCAGTAGAGAAAAGTCATCCTGCAAACCCCTCAGAGGACCCTCTAAACCCTGAGGGATAGATGTAGCCTGCCTGACCCTGTGGCAGAGAAGCCAAAGAGTACACACTACATACAAAATATGTTCAAATAAATATGAAGTAATTTCAGGTACTGGAGAGGCAGTAGCAGCTTGAGGGGGGAGGTCAGAAAAAGTCTTATGGAAGAAGTGGTACTTGAACTGAACTATGGAGGAGGCTAGGGATTCTAAGAGGTAGAGGTAAGGAAGGAGTACATTCCACAAATGGAGAAAAGTCTAGGCAAAGTCATGGAAATTGGGGATATCATGTGTGAGGGACAACAAGTAGGCCAGTTTGACTAGACCAGAAAGAAGTACTTAAGTCATGAGATAAATTGGAACCACATTGTGAAGGACTTTAAATGCCAGAGAGGAGTCCATATTTGATTCTGCAGGCAAGAGAAAATCCCCAGAGCCTTTTGAGCAGGGGAAGGGCAGTCCTGTCCAGTACGGTCGGACAGGTCTTCTCCTCTGACTGTTGTTAAGATCCCTTGATCTCTGACACATGCACATCTGAGAGAAAAGGGGCTGACTCAGAAGGCACAAGCAAGCAGACAGCTTTCACTAATGTTGCAACAGATTCATCACTACTATATCCTTCGGGTTATGTCTTTTGGGTTTTTTTCCAACTTTGGTTTTCGGGAGCTTGGCAACACATTTTGGGACATAAATAGGAAAGCCACATAGCAATATCCAACCACTGCCGGTACACGGATTGATCCAACTTGAAGAAGGCTATTCTGTCTCACTCTATTCATTTTCAAGGACAATCAGCTTTCCAATAGCACCATAATAGGCCAGTATATAAACTCTGGAAAGAAGTCATATTTCTTGTTTTTATCATGGGAGAAGAGATGCTAAAGTCCTTTAAGAAAAATTGAAATGGTCTTAGGGCTAGAAAAGAGAATATAAAGCCCACCCAGGGTGAGGGACACTGTGTTCAGGAAGAGAAATGGGGAGTAAAGAATAGGCCTACACAGGCCCTGGAGGCTAAAACAAGCCAGGAGAGATAAAATTATTTAATAACCCGCAATCTCTTCTAAATACTAAGTTAGCTATAAGGACCTCTGGGTAAGCTTTTTTACATCTCAAGTGTAGATTCTTTAGAAACTAAGATAAGTAGGAGCTCCTGCCCTCTGAGGTCCTTGTAATAATTCATAATTAGTCTTCAGCAAGATAGAGAAATAGGCTTTTCACATAGACAAGGAGACACAGAACATTTGATGAAGAACGTGGCCCCAAGCATCTATGAAGCCAAGCTGGCAATTGATAATAGCCAACATTTATATAGTACGTGGCTATGTGCCAGGCATTAGACTGAGCCCTTTACCTCTATTACCTCATCTGTTGCTCACAGCAGCCCAGGGAAGCAGGTGCTATCATTATCCCCATTTTACATATAAGGAAAGTGAGGCAGAGGTGAAAGAACTTGTCCAAGGTCACATAGCTAGTAAGTACCTGAAACTGGACGTGAAGTTCGATCTTCCTGATTACAAACCCAGTCCTCTATCCTCTGCACCATCTAGTTGCAATTGAATTCCTCCTTGTCAGTAGAACAGGCACTCTTTCCCAATGACTCTACAAGCTACCAGAGAAGTTATTTACTAAACTAAGCTTGCAACAACAAATTTTCAGATCCCTATGTTGCCAAATCTATCTGCCTAGTTTCTTTGTGCCCTCAAGGTGTTTTTGTATGCTGGGATATTGGGATGAGTTGGAATGAGGGATAACTCAAATGTTACAGTTTGTACTTCCTAAAATGGCAAACCCAAACTGCTTTACTCTCTTGGGAAGGTTGGCATGAATCAGTTCTGATCCATCTGCCACTGGAATGCAAGAGTTCTCTTGAGAAAATTTGGGTTTCTTTAAACTCCTTAGTTACTTAGTCCATAAAGTCTAAACTGCGATTGCCTTATCGTGATTTTGTATCAGTAGGTCAGGAGGGCCTCCCTATATCCTGGGTCCCCTCTTGCCATCTCCTTCCAGGGGTCTCTCATTTATTCTGTATAAATGTACCTAGACAGTTACATGTCACTCCTAGTAGAATGTATATTCTCAAAGAGAAAGAACTTTTTTCTTCCTTTCTTAGTATCTCAGGCACTTAACCTAACCTGGCACATTGTAAATGTTTAATAAACACTTGTTGACTGACTGACTGGCAATAGAGCAAATGGGTGTCACCCAGCAGTGATTGAATATTATAATCCTCTCTGCCTTCTCAGGACAACTGATCTGCCATCCTTATTGTGGTAACATGTTTGCATATAGGAAGCAAAAAAGGATGGGAAAAGTTGAAATCACAAGAATGAGTTTCCAAACCCTAGCTCTTATATTTATGCACATGATCTTGGATAAATTACTGAATCTCTCTGAAACTTGGTTTTGTGACAGTTAAAAATGTAGAGAAATTGAGTTCCAGGTAATAAAATCAATTTATTGATCAGGCTAGCAATAACCAATAAACCAATTGATCAGTCATCTCTATTCAAAGACAAAGACATTCTGTATCTTGAGTCATTAAATACAGTTTTGGAAGCCCATTATTCAATCTTCCCATAGACTTTCTAAATGGTGAATACCTACTGAGGACATAGACTTAATAATTTACAGTCCTTCCCTAATTCCTTGAAGATGATTGAAAAATTACATATCCGATCCTAGGATTCCATTGGCTAGATCAGTGATGGGCAATCTTTTGAGCTTGGTATGTCAAAATTCACCAAAAAACCAAGCATAAATCGGGTGGTGTGTCACTTTGAGACATCACTGGGCTAGATGAAGAAATCAGGTTATACCTAGTTAAGAGTGACTTTCTCCAGTCACTCCAATGTTCACCGAAGGAGGCTATGATGCTGCCCCCAGACATATTTGGTTAGAAACTAATTCTTGTTTATCAGACAAGAAGGAGCTCAATCTCAATTTCAATCATTTTAGTAAAGAAGATGCCCTGGAGAAGGAAATGGAAGAGAATTCCAGTACAAAGGAATGGGGAAAGAAGCTAGAAAGATAGACTAAGCCTTGTCAACAAAGAATCTAAAAACCCCAAACTTGCAGCCTAGTAAGAATCCAAGGAACCCCAAGTTTAGGGTTTCTAGATTCCATGTTGACAGCCTCAATTAGAAAATTATACAGAACATTACTTAGAAATAAAAATAATGCAGCATTTATTTTCTAATAAATAAATTTCAGTTTCCACATCTATAAAAAATTAGAACAATAATACTGCCACTGGCTACCGTACAGAACTGTAGTATCAAACAAGATAACATGTAAAATTCTTTGTAACCATAAAGAATGAGAAGTTACTATTATTTAGACACTAAGGACAGTCATTTTAATGACTACAACTGGTTTTTGTTTTATTTCTTGCTTTTGAAATGATAAAATAAAATTACATGAAGATAACTTTTAATCAGGGAGGCTTTGGATTAAAAAAAATTTTTTTTAAACCCTTACCTTCCATCTTGGAATCAATAGTATTGATTCCAAGGCAGAAGAGTGGTAAGGGCTAGGCAATGGGGGTCAAGTGACTTGCCCAGGGTCACCCAGCTAGAAAGTGTCTGAGGTCACATTTGAACCCAGGACCTCCCATCTCTGGGCCTGGCTCTCAATCCACTGAGCCACCTAGCTGCTCCCTGGATATTTTTTTTTATCATTTTAAGAGAGTCAATATATGTTAAATGTACTTGAACCCAGGTTTTACTTAGAAATTAGCTCTCTTATGAACTATGCCAAGTGGCCTCAAAAAAGTGTGAATGACTGCATTATAAAATGCATAATTTGTGGCTCATCATGTAAGCAGCTCAACACATTCGGTTCAGTTGCACAATCATTCTTCTCTAATGTGAATTGCTTAATTCTGGCTATCTTTTCCTGGCTACCCATATTGCTCAAAGCCCTAGTGAGTAGAACTCTTTAGTACCTTAATCTTTTTTTGTTGGCATCACTCATGCCCATTTGCTAAAGCCAGAACAAGCAAAGAACAATCAAGAGTTTGTCCCAGATGCTGATATCCCACAGGGTCAGAGTAGACCTGCCCCCTTGGTTCTCCCCTGGCCCCTAAGCTGCTATCCTCCTATGGTCATTAAGCCCCTTTCCTCCACTGCCCTTCTACCTCACCAGGGTGGAGCTAGACAAACTACCTTCTTGAAACACATTTTCCAGCTATGGCTGCCTGACCTAGGGGCCTGGTCCATCTGGGATGCCCACAATCAGCTTGTAGTGGGCCTGGGGGCAGTGCCTACTAAATAAATCTAGCATTATCTCCCTGCAGTCCCTATCTTCTTCTTCTGCCCTTTTTTACTGAAACCTCTCAAGCCCAGGTAATGCAGTCAAACAATCACTGGACTTAAAAGATTTCAGTTCAAATCCTGAATCTGCCACTTATAGTTGTACCCTAAGGAAGTCATTTCAACTTCAGTGTCTCCTTCATTCGTAATCTTCCATCTGGGCCTTCTTGTAACTAATATCACCTGAATATTAAAACTCATGTTTAAAAGAAATGACACAAGAACTGAGTCTATGACCTTTTTCTAATGAGAAGATTGCTTTAAGCAAATGACATAAGCAACCACAACTGTATAATGCAATGAAGAAATAGCTCCCACCTCCAAGGATGCTAGAGGAATTATTGGTAAGATGCTTTACATCAATTAGCTTACATTTGCCATGGAATGATACCAAATAATTAACATCTAATAGGTCTGAGGAACTCAGTGTAGTTGCTGGTGGGCAGGTGTCTCACAGTTGGGTGTTGCCCCAGTGCCAAGAAGCAAATGTGAACTATGCTTACTGAAATATATTTTGGTCATTGTTCCTCTAAAGTTCATTATACTAAATATTTCTTTAAAGCATCAGCTAAACTCAACAGTACACAAGGTTCAGCTTTCTGTCCAAATGAACAAAGTTGTTACAAATCTGCCCAAGGCAAATTTTTTTATGTAGGCCTACATTATGAGTTCTGAAGCAAAAGTTTCCAAAAGATGTCATTAACTTTTGGGAATCAAAAAAAAATAGTTATCTCAGGGAGAAGATCCTCATTTGTAGAATGACCTTCAGCTCAAAATCTAGGACTCTAGGATCCTTTGTGCAGTCTCCCTCACCCACACACTCACACAACTACAGTACAGCCTAACAAAAGATAATTTAGAAACTCTGTATACGTTGCGGAAAACAAAATCTATTGGGAGAACATGGGCAACAGTTACATGGAATAGGCAAGAAGGGATAAGTTGAGATCTGTATACATGTAGGGTATCTCCTGGATTTACGCCAGCACAGATCCATTTAAGTATGAGTGAAAGAGAGAGAGAGAGAGAGAGAGAGAGAGAGAGAGAGAGAGAGAGAGAGAGAGAGAAGAGAAGAGAAGAGAAGAGAAGAGAAGAGAAGAGAAGAGAAGAGAAGAGAAGAGAAGAGAAGAGAAGAGAA
>NC_058133.1:406739707-406764631 GCF_016433145.1 Gracilinanus agilis | reverse complement strand
TAATGCTAGCAGTTCAGTTCAGGCAACTGAGACTTATAGTTTATAATATAGTTTACTGAAAATAAACTAACAAACTAAAACAATAAACTAGACATTAAAAAATGAAAAAAGGGATGGGAGTACTCAGAGAGGACAGAGGATAGCATTAATTGAAGCAGAGAGATCCAAAAGAGGATGACTATGAAAAGACCATCAGATTTGTCCATTGAGATTATTAGTAACTTTCAAGAGGTCTGTTTTAGTTATGTGATGAGATCAGAATTCAGAGTATAAAAGACTGAAGAGTGAAGAGAAGAGAAAGTAGAGGTGATAAGTGATAGCTTTTTATAAAAATTTAGCTAAGTGGGAAGAGATATAGGATGATAACTAGAGGGTATAGTAGAAACTTAGTAAAGAAGAGATTTGAGCACGTTTGAAGAGAGCAGGCAAGGAATCAGTAGCTAGGGAGAGATTAAATATTAAAGAAAGAAGAAGTAAGTGGGCAAACTTATGTAAAATATAGGAAAGGTTGATTACAAGGTCACATATGGAGAAGTTGGCCTTGGTAAAAAGGGTAACGTCATTATAAGAAAAAGGAGGACATGAAAGTATAGAAGATGTTATTTAGAGCTTTTAAAATGAAGAGAAAGAGGTTACTCATAGTAAATGGCTACAGTTTTCTCAATAAGGTTAGAATTAAGATCCTCAGCTGAGAGGGGTGCCAGAAGGGAAGTTATAGAAAACTTGAAGAGAGAAAAATTTGGAATAGATTCTTTGAGGAGTGCAATAGGGGCTCATTTAGGGAGGAATAAATAAAGAATGCCTTGCTTCAGCGAGGGCCTAATAGCAGATCAGTCAACATTGCTGTGTAACTTCTGCTCTCTCTTAAGTAGCACTTATGTTTGAGTTGAGAAGTTAGTTAGTGGAAGGAATTTGAGAGCAGAGGACAGTATGGAATTGAATTGGTTAACTCTAGTGTTAAAATTGATAAAGAAGGAAAATGAAGCAGGTACTTAGGGTTGGAGGGATTAGAGGTTTTCAGTAATAATTTGAATAGAGGGGAAGTTTACAAGGGGAATGAAATGATAAGAAGCTTTCATCATATACAGGAGAATAATGTCAGTTTTTGAGAAAGTAGAATATCTGTGAGAAATGGTAAATTCCCAAGTGTGACCATCCTTGTTCATGACTGAGGTCAAATAAAGAAGTAGGACATGTTATTTCTGAAGATTGAGGAATTAGAAGTTTAGGTTATTTGAAAAAGCATCAACATGAACTTCTCCCATTATAAGGGCAGAAATTGGGGATTCAAGGAAAATAGTGAGCAAAGAGGAGGGATAGTGGCCTAGGAGTTAGCAAATAATAATCATCATGATCTGTATAGGGTGAAAAATTTTAATAGTGAATTCAAATAATGTTTCTGGGTGATGTTGGAGAAGGGAAGAGTCAGGAAGTGGCAGTGAACATCTAAGATTATTCTGACTCTCTTTCTAAGACCAATGTGCTGTGGAGTTTGAAAGAAAGTATAGCCAGTTCTAGAGAGAATGGCCAGGGATGCAGTGGCAAGTCAGGGATGCAGAGAAAGTCTAGATTCACTAATGGCATATAGATGGAAGGAGTAACACAGGAAGAAGTCCAGAATGAAGGGAATGTGTTCATTATGGAATAGGAGTTTTAGAGGGCACAGTGGAAGTATTGGAAAGAATTGAATGAAGAGTGGTGTATGGGTACAGTAGGGTTGATGAAGAATAAGGTGAGAGAACAAAATGTAAAAGTTGGGAATAATTTACTTTCAGCTAGCTAGTAATTAAGTAATACTGGGAATAATAATATTTAGTAGGAGTTTGTTACCAATACATATGATAGTCAGTGGCAGATAAATTATGTTCACAGACCCCATGGGGCAGTGTTACAGATTATATCAACGGTCAGCAACCTTTTTGGCCGTGAGAGCCATAAACACCTGTGGAAGGAGGAGGATGGAGGCCGAAGGCACTGGAATATGGGGCAGGGGCTGAAGGGCCCCATGGGGCACATCCTAGGGCTCTGCCCGGACTAGCCGGTCGGAAGGTGGAGCCAGATATGGCTCGAGAGCCATATGTTGCCGACCCCTGGATTATATATTACTCACTATTTGCCAAGCACTGTGCTTTTTACAAATATTTACAGATATTATTTCCCTATGACAGTAGTCTCCAGCTGATTTTGCATAATTCAGTAATTGATTTCTCTTGTCATTGCTACTCACTGTATATATTTACCTCTTCTTAAAAAATTTATTTTATTAATTTTAATTGTCATTATCTTTGCTTTCTACAGCACTTCCCTCCCTCCCATTGAACAATTTTTTTAAAATAAAAAGAAAACTAAATTTGCCTTGTCCAAAAATGTATGTCCCTTTCTACATTTAAAATCTATCATCTTCCTGACAGGAGCAATATAAACATGTTTCATCTTAGTCTTCTGAACCAGATTAAAACATAATTGGCAGGTGTAGCTTCAGATACTTCCTAGTTGTGTGACTCTGGGAAAGTCACTTAACCCAATTTGCCTAGTGTTTACCACTCTTCTGCTTTGGAACCAAAACTAAGTATTGATTCTTAGACAGAAAGTAAGGATTTTAAAGAGAAATTTTAAATTTTAAAGAGGAACATATATATATATATATATATATATATATATATATAATTTTTAATTTAATTTAAATATACATTTATATATATATGTATATATATATAAAATCCTTACTTTCTGTGTGTGTGTGTGTGTGTGTATTTGGAAGGACAGCTAGACACAAGAGATAGAGTGCCAGGCCTGGGACCTGGGTTCAAATGTGAACTTAGAAATGCCCCTAGCTATGTGTCCCCAAGTGTAGCCCTTACTGCTTTTCTGCTCTAGGAGAGAAGGTATGAGTTTTTTTTTTAATTGAAAATGTTTAGTAAATTAACTTAAAAATACAATAAAGATAATGTTCATTTGTGATTGGATCTCTTTCTATTTGAGTTTGACACTTTGACTCTGTATTTATAGTTTTAGCATTGCATTGATCAGTTTTAAAAACTTTCAGATTTTTTCTTTATAATGTTTTATAAATTGTTCTAATTCTGCTCACCTCACTCTTAATGGTTAATTGTCTTCCCCATTTCCTATGAAACTATCCATTCCATCCTTTCTATGACACAATGATAATCCATTACATTCATATATCATAATTTGTTTAAACATTCCTAATATGTGGGTAGTCCCTTAGTTTCCAGTTTGGAGCTACCATGAAAAGAACTGTTTTAAATATTTTTGTCTATATAGGTCTTTTTCCTATACCTCCAGTCTCTTTGGTGTAGACCTAATCAATGGTACTACTAGGTGAAAGAGTATGAACTTTGTAAATTTGGGGGCACAGTTCCAAATTGTTTTTCAGAATGCTTGACCAATTAACAGCTTTCCCAACAGTGAGTTTGTGAACCTGTTTTCCTACAGTCATTCCAACATTTGTCATTTTTGCCACTGAGAGGTATGAAGTAGAACCTCAGAATTGTTTTAATTTGCATTTCTCTAATTATTAGTCATTTGGAGCATATTTTATATAGTTGTTGATAACTAGGATTTCTTCTTTTAAAATTTCCCATACATATCATTTGACCATTTATCTTTTGGGGAATGGCTATTAGTCTTCCAAGTTTGAATAATTTCCTTAAAAATCTTGACTTAGAAGATATTTATTGGAAATATTTGTTGCAAAAAAATTTTCCCCTACTTATCTATTTCCCTATTACTCTTAGCTGCATTGGTTTTATTTATTTAAAACCTTTTTAACTTCATAAAATCCAAATAGTCCATTTTATCTTCTATGATCTTCACTATTGCTTTTGCTAATAAAGCTTCTGTTTCAACAGAATAGTTGAACTTCTGTTTTGATTTTTCTGCCATAATCATAAACTTTCCAAAAATATAAATTTGTCCATATCAATAAAAGGTTAGGTACTAGAAGATGTATATAATTAGGACCTTTTCCCCTCTACTAGACTCTCAGCTCTATGAAAGACAAGATAATGTTCCATTTAAATTTTGAAACTCCCCAACACTTAGTATAGTGGTTTGCATTCAGTACATATGCTTTAAAATGTTTGTTGAATTGAGTTGAAATTACCTTATAATATGGAATAATGATAGAGAAATCTGCTTTGCATTCTAAAGTTGTATAGTAAAGATTTAATCATCAAAATCTGTTAGAAGACAGATATGTTTCAAATATACTGAAATTACTATTAGTTCTCATTCCTGTCTTAAAAAATTAATCAGGTTATAACAAATGTTTGCTTTTCAATTTACACAGATGTTTTGGAGGAAGATGAAGAAGAATCAGATAGTGAACTGGAGAGACAGAACATTGAGGAATTATATGACTTTGTGAGACATACACACCAGCAAGAAGCTCAGCATCTACAAGAAAATGTCCAGCACCCTGCCTTGATTCCTGTGCTGAGGCCATACCAAAGTGAAGCCGTTAACTGGATGCTGCTACGAGAAAATTTCAGAAACTCTCCTACCAATGGCAAGTACAAGATACTTAAAGTTAAGGCAGAGAACAATCAAAATACACTAGTGGGGAGCTGGAGGTTGGGAGTAGGGGGGGGGATGATACTTGGTTACCAAACAGGGTGTCCTTGTCCTTTTTCTGCCCTAGCCCGCACCAAAAAGCCTCTTTGTGGTCTGAATCCTGAATGCGTAGAGCATATATTCTTCTCATTTCCATCCCCTAAAATCCTTCTCTTTTTTCAAGGGTCAGTTCAGGAGCTACTTCTTTCATGGAGCCTATCCTTTGATTCCTTTCCTCAGCTAAAAAGTGTTTTTTTATTTTTCACATTTTCTTTGAGAACTTTGAATCTCCTACCTTGAGGTTGAAATTGTGTCACTTTAAATTCTGGAATATCCAGCTTCTAGCACACTACCATGCACGTTATAGACACTTAACAAGTATTTGCTAAATTGAGTTCAATTGACTTTTTAAAATCTGTCAAAAAATGATAAATCACACATAGATCCAATCCCTAAATTGTCATGTGCTCCTTGGCAATTATATTTTTACTTTAGATACATTTATTTTGCTTTTAAGTCAACCCAGAGACAGTGGTGGGCAGTAAATAGTTATATGGTAGTAGATCTTTTTAAAACAAAATGCCTTATTTCAAATTAATCTTTGGAATTTTCTTAAGTGAATCAAACCTTTTACCATCTGTATTCATGAAAAGGGTATTTCTCATTTTGGGGGAAGCATTTGCTTTGAGAAGCACTGAGACCTAGGGTAAGAGAATTGAGATCTCTTTTCAGGACTTAATCATAAAAATATTTTTGAGGATTTTTTGAAAATCCCCTTTTCAGGAATTTCAATAAATTCATGAGTTTCCAGTCAATGGTTCCATTGGTGTAGGGAATTCCTGGTATAGAAACTCTAACTTTGTTGTTTATAGTCTTAGATAACTGCTTAAGACACTCAGAAATTAAATAATTTGGCCATTTTCAATTAATATGTCAGAAATAGAACTTTAACTATGGGTTTTCTTAGATAAATGTTTTTAAAATTGTGCATACTAGTTTCCTTTTCCTGATCACTTCCTACTTTGTTATTAAGCTTTTTTGGTATAATTTTCCTCTCACCTTTATTTAGAAAATATCTTGAGTCCATAGTAAGACAAGCTAAATGGGAATTGTTGGTAGAAATAAACAGAAAGGGTGCTATACTGTCTCAGTGTCACCATTTTAAGGGACCTAAATCAGTATCCTGGTGGAACCATGGGTATTTACCTAATTTTCACTTCAGTATGCCGCTTTACAGTTAAGCAGCTTAACTTTTCTGAGTTTTATTTATCTGAAAGCAATTATCAATCAAGGAACAAGTATTTAAAGTGCCCATGACAGGCACTGTACTAGGTGATGAGGATAAAAGAAAGAAAAAGTCTCTTCCATTCTTTTTGGGGGATGGAGGGGAGATATCAGAGTGAATATTGAATATTTAATAGTAAATAGAAATCATTTGGGGAAATCAAGAAAGACATTTGAACTGAGCTTTGAATGGAACTAAGGATTTTAAGAGATGAGGAAGGAGTGCATTCCAGAGTAGGACGAATAGTGTTTTTGGATATAAGAGATGGAATGCTGTATGTGAGGAAAAGCAAGTAGGCCAGTTTGACTAGTGAAGGGGAGCAGTGTGGAATAGACACGGAAAGCTGGGCTAAAGTCAGTACTGTCATGCCTACTCCTTAGACAAGGTTATAAAGTGGAAGGGATATGTATGAAAGTGCTTTGAAAAATTGTAAAGCACAAACTACCAAAAATTTATTTTGTGGAATTAGAAAAAATAACCACATTCATCCAAAAGAACAAAAGGTCAAGAGTATCAGGGAAATTAATGAAAAAAAAAATAGGGAAGGAGGATGCTTAGTAGTACCAGATCTCAAACTGCACTATAAAGCAGCAATCATTTGTATGTTGGAAATTGGGGGGAAAGGATAAGGAAAAAAGGAAGGATAGGAAGGTAGCCGGGAGTCCTTGAGTTCACCCCCATCCCCCTCCCTTGGCGGGGAACTTGACCAGACCCTTTTAGAGATAGGCTAGGGAGCAGATAAAATCAGACTAGACTCCAGGAATATTTAGCAGGGGGAAAATTAGATCTCTGGCAGCAGTGCAGGGACCAAAGCTCTCCGCCCAGGTTTCAGGGGGGGAAAGGCTCCAAAACCCACTCTCTCCTCTTTTATCCTCTCTCAGACACATCCCATAAAGGAAGTGGGATGTGTCTGAGGAAGTTGAAGTAGAGAGTCCTGGAAGATGTAGTCTCCCAGGGTTCAGATCCATTCCAAAACATACACATCAAAACCATCTGGAACTGGCAACAAAGCAGAATGGTGGATCAGTGGAATAGATTAGATACACAATATACTGGGGTATGACCATAGTCCATAGCAATCTATGATTTTCTTAAAACTAAAAGATTCCAGCTTTGGGGATAAGAATTCACTAACTGACAAAAATTTCCAGGAAAACCAGAAAAGAATATGGCAGAAACCAGATATAAACCAATATCTCACACCCTATATGAAGATAAGTTCAAAATGAGTATATGTTTTAGAAATAAAAGGCAAATTAGGGATCATGGCAGAGTTTACCTGTCATATCTATGATTTATGACCAAACAAGAGATAGAGAACATTATGAGACATAAAATGAATAATTTTGATTATATTAAGTTAATTTTTTTTGTATGAATAGAATAATGTAGCCAACATTAGAAGGGAAATAACATGCTGGGGAAAATTTTTACAGCAAATTTCTGTGATAAAGGCCTCATTTCTCAATTCTATTGAGAACTTAATCAAATTTATAAAATCACAAGTCATTCCCTAATTTACAAATATCAAAGGATATGAACAAGTAGTTTTCAGAAGAAGAAATCAAAGCTATTAATAATCATATGAAATATATTCTAAATCTCTTTTGAGTGTAGAAATGCAAATTAGAACAAATCTGAGGTACTTCTTCACACCTATCAGATTGACCAATATGATACAAGGAAAATGATAAATGTTGGCAAAGATGTGGCAAAATTGTGACACTAATGCATTGTTGGTGGAATTGTGAACCATTCTGGAAGGCAATTTGGAACTATACCTGAAAGGGTATGAAACTGTGCATACTTTTTGATCCAGTGATGTTTCTATTAGGTCTATATCCCAAAGAGCTCAAAATAAAAGAGGGAAGGACCTACTTGTACATAAATATTTATAGCTCCTCTATTTGTGTGGCAAAGAATTAGAAATTGAAAGGATGTATATTAATTAGGGAATAGCTGAATAAATTGTGGTATATGATGGTGACAGAATACTGTTGTGCTATAAGAAATGATGAGCAGGATGATTTCAGAAAAAGCTGGAAAGACCTATATGAATTGGTACAGAGTGAGATAAGAAAAACCAGGAAAGTGTTGTTCTTATGGCTCTTTTTTTTCTTTAGAAAATGCCTTACATTTCTTATGGAGAGAGGTCATTACAACAGAAGGGATGACATTCTACTATAATCCATTTACAGGCTGGTAAGGCAATTTTATATTTCTATATGTGCTTCCTTCCTCTCTCACAACCCATACCCCCATGTATATATTCATACTAAAAGCCTGTAGACTTAAAAAGAAACTCATTACCTATAGCATTGACTAATGAAAGAATACTTAGTAAAAATCTTACTAAAAGCTTTTATACAAAGGAGAAATATAGAATAACCACTTGTCCCTTTTCATTTAGTGAATGCCATATAAGGGATTCAAGGTACTATAAATTAGTAAGCATAATTTGAGGTTAAGTGTCACAGTGTTCATTGTGGATCAATTCCTTTATTTTTATTGAATTCATTAATACTGCTGTTCTAAAAGATTTTTGGTAGTCATTGGAAATATTTGATAATTTATTAATTGATAAATAATACTCTTTATTTTTTCTATTCAGAGAATGATTTAAAAGGTTACAGTAAAGAAATGAACATTTTTCTTATTTTAATCATAGGGAAGAAAAATGATAATTACTGACACAACTTAATGTTTTTTCTTGCAAGATTAGTTGGTATTATAAATCATTTGCCTTTTTTATTGAAAATCATATTCTTGATATTTAGATTTCTAGAGCTCTGAGTACTTTCACTTTTTACAAAGAAATGTATCCTCAATAACGTTCCTTTTTAATGCAGTTCTTCCTGTTTTCCTTAGGGTAGCTACTAGGGTGATTTTTGTTTGAATTACTTTGACACATTTTTTTTTTTTTCGACCTTTCCTTTAGCATCATCCGGGAATACCCAAATGCTGGGCCACAGTGGCCTGGTGGCATCTTAGCAGATGAGATGGGTCTGGGGAAGACAGTGGAGGTTTTGGCTCTGATTCTTTCACACACTCGACAAGATGTCAAACAGGATGTTCTAACATTGCCTGAGGTAGGATGACCATATAAGGCTTAGGGAAGCAAGGGATAATTGTTCAAGAAAAGTAACATGTTTCAAATGCTTGTTTTGACCTAAAGTCAAAGCTTTTACTATCCTGTGGAACTGAAGATAGTAAACTTGGAAGGGTTAGACCTTTTTATGACTTAAGAGCTCTTTGCCCCTGGCACCAGCCAACTGAAATGTTCTCTCTTTCATAGCTGCCTTAGGTTAGCAATAAAAACATCTTTGACTCTGTATTGACAGTGATCTTCTACCTCCAAAAATATTACTGTTTCTCTTATTATTTCCAGAAGCCTTCCTCAAATTACAACTTAAATGACTTGAGAACCAGTAAGGGCACTCAGTGAAGGAATGTGACAAACCTGAGACATGGGAGTAACAGAATCTTGAGTTGAAAGAGACCTCAGAGGTCATCAAGTCCAACCCATACTTGATCCCATTACATTATCTTGAATACCTTAGTGTGCATAAAATACCAATGTGCATAAAAATTGATTTTTTTAAAGTGGATAGTATATTCTTAGGACATTGCTCCCTACCAAAATGAACTTCTCCCCAACTCTAAAAAATTTAATTTTAGAATTTATTTGGGAAAAAAATTAAGATTGATAGATTGATGTAACCCAAAGTTTTATATATATCTAAAATTTAAATTCCTTACTATAACACTTAGAACCTTCCACCATCTGCCATCCAGTTTTTGCAGATTACTTCATAAATCTATACTCGGATCAAAGGACTGTTGGCTATTTGTGAAAGCCACCCCTTTGACCTATAAATCTCTTCCAAGTCTCCACTGTCAGACCCTTCTTTTTTTCTTCAGGGCCCAGCTCAAGTGCCAACTTCTCCTTGAAGTCTTTTCTGATCCCCACAGTGGAAAGTAATTACTCTTGCCTTACATTTTCTTAATGTATTTCTTCTAGATTTCTCTTTTACCCTTCTCACGTTCTACTTTGTATTGTACTTGTTTTTTTACATCTTATCCCTTCATTAGATTATAAGGCAGCCTGGTGTAGTAGAAAGAGTGTTGGACTTGGAGTCAGGAAGACCTGGGTTTGAATCCTGCCCCAGACACTTACTAGCTGTATGGCCCTGGGCAAGTCACTTAACCACTCTCAGCCTCACTTTGCTCATCTGTAAAATGTGGATAATAATAGCACCTACCTCACAGGGTGGTTGTGTGGCTCAAATGAGATAAGGTATGTAAAACACTTCAAAGGCCTATGTAAATATCAGCTTTTATTAGTAGTAGTAGTAGTTCCTTCAAGGCAAGAACCATTTTTTCTTCATCACTGTATTCCTTGCACAGTGCCTACTCTTTAGTAGGTGATTAGTAAATGTTTGTCAAATTGAGTGTAGATGAAAAGCATATATTCTGGCGACTATCTTATGCCTTATAGTCTCCATTTATTTCACAAATATATTTCATATGTCTCATGTGGGACCTAGAGTGTATGATTGACTTAGTCCAACCTCTCCTTCCTGAGTAAACAATTAAGGCATATTGGTAGTGTTATCTTTATATGTAAAGGGACTAATTTCTTTACAAATAAGTGTACATTGTTGATGATAACTCTATTAATTTATTAGGGAATATTGCTCTATGACCAGATAGTTAAAGTAAAAAGTAAAAGTGACAGATTGGATATAGTTTATTAACTCTTTTCCATTTGGGGATCACAATGCATGCCTATCCCTTGGCAAGACTCATGAATATGTATTCTTGATCACAGGTAAAAGTGAATGAAAAAATGTGAATGGATCTTTGTAGGTCTATCACCTTTGCTTGGAAAAACATAACTCAAAAGAATATAGCAGTAGCTTTCTGTTGGTGGAGGAGAGGAAATTTTTATTCTTGGGTAATTAATTATTATCCTACCATTATACACAATGGATGAAGTTGTATTGAAATCATCATGCACACTACATTATATTAAATAAAGGTTTTGCATTCTTATCATGGAATTAGAGCTGAGTTTGTAGGGACTTTGGAGATCATCTAGTCCAAGCCCTCATTTTGCAGATGAGGGGAAAAAAAATGAGAACTAGAGGTTAAGAAGTAACTTGACCCAAGGCCAGAGCAGGTAGTAATGTGCCAAAGTGCCAAAGCCAGGAAGTAAACCCAGGTTCTCTGACTCTAAAAGCAATGCTTTTCCATTACATCATGCAAGTGTATGAGGTTATTTTTAAACATTTAAAATAGATACATACCATTAAGAAAGGTGGTAGTTAGACTCTGAACTTTGTGTAAATTTTTTTAAAAATCCATTGTGTGTATAAGGATAGCATACATATCACTTCATTTCATACTATACTTCATACATTGTATATCTCCTTACAAGCTGCTAGCTCATGCCCAAATTTTAAAGCTTAATATTAAGCAGTCCATAATGATGAACCTGAAAGTCCAATGGGTGACTTCGGAATATTGTTCATATCAGGGAAAACTGGTAAATTACTTCATACCTCCACAACCTGCTGAAGGAAGCAAAAAGAAGAAACCTAAGAAGATGGAGTTTCAATCTAAGGAAAAAATACAATATCCCAGTAAGTATTTATATCTATATTTTTAAATACTTATGTTTTTAATGTTTGCCATAATTCTTGGAAACTTTCAAATACAGACATTTTATTATTATTGATAATTTTCTTGTAGTCTTCAAGAATATTTATAGTAATTCATCTGATTCCATGTAATTCTTAAGGTTAATTTGTGTATTCCTCTCATTCAATTAACTTTTTTGGTGAAGATTGCTATATTTGAATTTTTCTAGTTTTTAAGTTTATTTTAAAAATATTTTTGATCATTTTAGAATACTATAAACATTTTATATTTAAATATAAGCTAGTGTGATCACTGTTGTATTAAAATATTTTAAGTTTCTTATCTTGAGAATGATGGACTGCAAGATCACTAGTTTGGCATGAGTAGCATTTATGTCAGTAAAATTTAGCATTATGATAATTTCATACTGTTGACAGCTTAGTTTTCTTTTTCAAGTTTTATATTTTATTAAAGTGTTTATAACCAACCATCAACAAAATCACCAAATAAATAAAATTTTGAAATCATACATAAAATTATATAAACTTCAAAGTATTTACAGGTTACTAAAATTAAGGAAGGCTAATTAACTTTAATAAAATAATATCATTGGTATCTTATTTATTTCTATGTCCATTCCTGTCTTTTTTCTCATCAGTTAGATTATTTAAATAAAACTTGTAGTTACTCTATATGTTCTGATTTTGTCTTCACTATTTCAGTTCATATAAAAATCTTGTGAAATTTCTTTGTATTCTTCAATTTTGCCATTTCTGATAGCCAAAATTCATCGATTCATTTGATAACCATAATCCATTACATTAATATGTCACAATTTGCTTAGTCATTTCCTAATCATTGAGTATAGGGGTCATTTCCATTTTTCACAATTACAGATGAAGCTATTTTAAATAATTTTGCATATTTGTCAGTGAGCATTTCTGCAATGAACCTTTATTTTACCCTGTTGATCCCTTTCCCTATGAATTTTTTTCACTTATTTTACTTGAATCACTGTGTTTTTATATACATAGGTTTGCGTGTGATGATACTAGCAGCTGTTAAAGAAATGAATGTGAAGAAGGGAGCTTCTATCATTGCCATCTTCAAGTATGTCAGCACTATATACAGGTATGATGTACAGAGGAATCGGCGGCTTCTGAAGAGAAATTTGGAAAAATTAATTGCAGAACAAGTTGTGGAACAAGTCAAAGGTCATGGTTTGGCTGGATCTTTTAAACTGGGAAAGAATTACAAGGAACAGAAGAAATGTGATAGAACTAAAAAACAGGTAAAATAATGAATTTGATTATTTTTCAAGGAAAGGGGCCCATTAGTATCTTTTTTTGTCACCAGTAAATATTTTAAGTACCTAATGTTTTCTCCTTGTTCTAGAGAGGTATGGCATTTGCCTTTATTAGTTTTAGGTGTTTTGAATATTTAATAAAATGGCTAGGCTGAAAGTGTTTAGAGTAACTTCTCTATTCTGATTATAACATTGCTATTAGTTTTTAAACTCATTCCCTAATTTAAAAATAATAATAAATAACACCTTTAATTTACATCTTGTTTAATGCTATTTTTAGTATCTTTCTTTTTGGCATACATGTCTCAATTTTTTTTTATCATTAGGCTGTTTTAATTAGGCCACAGATATCAATTTGTTTTAAAGAAAAAGTCATCATTAGCATATTTGCAAATTGAAATAAGTAATTTCATTATAAATATCAATTTGTATACATTTGTAGATCATAGTTTAATCATTATAATTTATATGAAAGATTCTTCTTTTAAAAAGTAGCAAGTCAAGAAGTTTGGTTCATAGAGTGGTGATTCTCAAATATTTTAATCCTCTGCTACCTAGGACAAGAGGCCTTGTATTCAATCAATCTTATCTTTATTGTTCTTATTTGCCAAATGAACACTTCCCCAAGATGAGTGCATTTTGAGCCACTGTAATTGCTGTCATGGATTTTGAGGTTTTAAAAACAGAGAATGCAGAGGGAAAGACTGTAACTTTTTTTGTCAAGTAAGGGGGTAAAAGAATTGTGCCTATGCTTTAAACTGCAATTGGACTTTTTCCATCCATAAAGTTGCAAGGAGTTATTAGCTTCTTTCATCTTCCCTTCTTCTCTTCCTCATTTCCTTCCTTATTCTCTTCTTTCCTTCGTTTCTTCTTTCTTTCTACCTGACTTAGAAACAGTACATTCTTATTCTAGTATTTTAGAATGAACTAAAGGTCATTTGAAGAAGTTTATTTATGTATCATAGAATAAAAACTGTTCTCAAATGATATTACTCAGGAGTAAGGGTGATGATATTAGAAAATTGAAATTTTACCTCCTTAATCAAAAGATGAACATCTGCATGTTCTACTTTATTTCTATTTTCTCTAGATTTAGAGTTCCATTAAAAACTCTTCTCTTTATTAATTTTGCAATAGACAACAAAGAGTCCTAGAAAGAGTCTGAATAAATTTTCTGATGAAGAAAAACATCAATCAGAGAGCAAGGACACAGTTTCTGAAAATAAGGAAGAAAAATCCCTATCATCAAACATCACTGAGGAAGAGCATGATTATTGTGAGGTCAGTAGAGACCATGGCAGACTGAGGAAAAAGCGGGATCAACACTTGAATGAAAAACATCAGCCTAAAGCTAAAAAATTAAGTAGAGCTGATTTGCAAAGATCCAGTGATCCCCCAGGTGCTCCTGTTATTGTCTCTAAAAGTGAACCAAACTCTGAAGAAGACAACATGAAGGACCAGGTTCCTGAATCTCAAGACCATGCTGGTAGTGAGATACCACATGCTAATTCCATAAGTCCCTTCAATACTTCTGACTATCGTTTTGAGTGTATTTGTGGAGAACTTGGCCTAGTAGACTATAAAGCCCGTGTTCAGTGTCTAAAATGCCACCTGTGGCAACACGCAGAATGTGTGAACTACAAGGAGGAAAACTTGAAAATTAAGCCTTTTTACTGTCCCCATTGCCTAGTTGCAATGAAACCAGTTTCCACAGGAGCAACTTTGATTATCTCTCCAAGCTCTATCTGTCACCAATGGGTGGATGAAATCAACAGGCATGTGAGGTCATCTTCTCTTCGAGTCTTGGTAAGACAGTTATTTTCTAAAGAGAGAGAGAATAAGTTTCTTTGTTTCAGGTTTTCCTGCAATATTTTTGTTGTTTTTGTTCAGTCATTTTTATTCATGTCCAACTCTTCGTGAACCCATTCTTGGCAATGATCCTGAAGTGGTTTGCCATTTCTTGTCAATTCTTGTTTTCTTGTCAATTTCATTCTGTAAATGAGGAGACTGAGGGTAATGAGTTAAAGTCATTTGCCTAGGATCACACACCTAGGAAGTGCCCAAGGTCAGAATAAAAGACTATAATTATAGAAGAATCACAGTAGAAATTGTAAGGCAAGTATTAAATGCAGAATTGGGGCTATGGGTTTTATATTATTTATGAGCAATGGAGGTTAAGAAGCAGAATGGAAAAATGCGCAAAACCTAAAGATATAAATGAATAAATCTTTATATAAACATTCAAGAATTTAGAAGGGATCTGGAATAACATCTTTAGGGAATATTAATATTCCTATAACAAACATGGAAGATCTTAGATGCAAAAAGGGATAATTCACAGTATGATTAGTAGAGAATGTTCTATTTCTTTTGAATATTGGCAAAAAGAAAAGTAAAAATGTATTTAGAATATTTTTCCATGGTTACATGTTACAGGTTACATGATTCATGATTTTCCTCACCCCTCTTTCCTCTCCCCTCCCAGAGCTAACAAGCAGTTCCATTAGATTATAAATGTATCATTGTTCAAAATCTATTTCCATGTTATTCAGCTTTGCAAGTAGAGTGATCTTTTAACACCAAACCCTAATTGTTTCCCTATCAAACCATGTAATCAATCATATTTTTCTTCTGCATTTCTGCTCCCACAATTCTTTCTCTGGATGTGGATAGTGTTCTTTCTCATAAATTCCTCTGGATTCTCCTGGGTCATTGCATTGCTGCTAGTACCGAAGTCTATTACTTTGGATTATGCCACAGTGTATCAGTCTCTGTGTACAATGTTCTCCTGGTTCTGCTCCTTTCACTCTGCATCAGTTCCTGGAGGTCATTCCAGTTCACATGGAATTCCTCCAGTTCATCATTCCTTTTAGCACAATAATATTCCATCACCATCAGAAACCACAATTTGTTCAGCCATTCCCCAGTTGATAGATACCCCCTCATTTTCTAATGTTTTGCCACCACAAAATGCATGGCTAAAATTTTTTTGTACAAGTCTTTTCCTTTATTATTGTATAATTCTTAGAAGAAAATATATGTTTTATAATCCATAGTGTTAAGTTTAAATTCTTTTGAGAATAATTTCAGGATAAGGATTTTGCCATCTCCCCAGAATCCAGATGACGAACCTGTTTGGTGAAGACACCATGAAGATGCCTGAAAAGCCTTCACTGTGTACCATGAAGACCAAATTTGAACTTTGGGGTGTAGTTAATTGAATTATGGGGAGTTGAAATTGAGTTGAATGTATTGTTTTAATTGTACATGTTATGCCAATAGGGGACTGCCCTCAAATTGTTTTTTTTGTCAATGCAGCTAGTTTTATCCATTTGTTCATCTATTTCTTTTATCCCCCAAATTCCTAAAATTTAGAAGTTGTCTATGTTTACAGATCCAGCGAAGAAAAAGGACCAACTTTTTTTTTTTTTGCCGGATCTCAGGGGGAAATGTTTGTTTTAAATTCTGGGAAGTGCTATTTGGAAGTGTCTAGCAGACTCCCTATGGACACGTGGAGGCTTTGAGACTACATTACCCATGATTCCAATGGGTTTTAGGGCGTGGGGACATCAAAGGTCCCCATGCAAGGGGGGTCATTTAAATTCAGAGGAAGGCCTAGAGAAAGGCCTTTTTTTGGGTCTTCCTGAAGAGCTGGCTGGCAAGTGGGAGAGAGAATGGGTTCCAGCGGTAAATTTAAAAGATAAACGAGGTCTTATATATATTTTACCAACATGGCCATGGCTTTAATTAAAATACTAATTTCTATTATTATATCAGTCTTTATCATTTTTAATCTTAACATTATCTTTTTGGGATACAAACCCAGCAGTGGTATGGCTAGGTCAAAAGGCAGGCAGTCTTTTAAAGCCCTTTGTGCATAGTTCCACATTGTCCTCTGGAATGGTTGGACCAATTCACAACTCCACCAGCAGTGTATTAATGTCCCAGTTTTGCCACATCCCCTCCAACATTTATCATTTTCCTTTGGTGCCATATTGAACAATCTGTTAGGTATGAGATGGTACCTCAAGAGTTGCTTTAATTTGCATTTCTCTAATCAGGAGGGATTTAGAACACTTTTTCATGTGCTTATTGATAGTTTTGATTTTTTTATCTGAAAACTGCCTATTCATATCTCTTGACCATTTGTTGAAGGGGGAATGACATCATTTTTTGTAAATGTGACAGTTCCTTATATATTTGGGAAATTTTTTCCCAGTTTGTTATTTTCCTTCTAATTTTGGTTGCATTGGTTTTGTTTTCACAAAAGCCTTTTAATTTGATATAATCAAAGCCATTCATTTTACCTTTTGTAATGTTCTCTCTTTCTCTATCTCTTCCTTGGTCTTAAATTCCTTCCTTTCCCAAAGATCTGACAGGTATACTATTCTATGTATACCTAATTTATTTATTATTTCATTCTTTATATTTAAATCATTTACCCATTTTGAATTTACCTTGATATATGGTATAAGATATTAATCTAAACCTAATTTTCCCCATACTGTTTTCCAATTTTCCCAGCAGTTTTTGTCAAATAGTGGGTTCTTTTTCCAAAAGCTGGAATCTTTGGGTTTATCAAACACTAGCTTGCTGAAATCAGTTATCCCTAGTCTATTCCATTGATCCACCCTTCTGTCTCTTAGCCAGTACTATATTGTTTTGATCACAGCTTTATAGTACAGTTTAAGATCTGATACTGCTAGGCCCTCATCCTTCCCTTTTTTTTTTTACTTATTACTTCTTTTGATCCTCTTGATCTTTTGTTCTTCCAGATGAACTTTGTAATAATTTTTTCTAACTCTATAAAAAAGTTTTTTGGTAGTTTGATAGGTATGGCACTGAATAAATAGATTAATTTGGGTAGGATTGTCATTTTTATTATGTTAGCTTGTCTTACCCATGAACAGTTAATGTTTTTCCAATTATTTAGATCTAGTTTCAATTGTGTGTAAAGTGTTTTATAGTCGTGTTCATATAATTCCTGTTTATCTTGGCAGATAGATTCCTAAATATTTTATATTGTCTAGAGTTATTTTAAATGAAGTTTCTCTTTCTAATTCCTGCTGCTGAGTTTTGTTGGAAATATATAGAAATGCTCATGATTTATATGGGTTTATTTTGTACATTACACTTTGCTAAAGTTAATTATTTTCACTAGCCTTTTAGTTGATTTTCTAGGATTCTTTAAGTATACCATCATATCATCTGCAAAGAGTGATAGTTTAGTTTCATCATTGCCCACTTGAATCCCTTCAATTTCTATTACTTCTCTAATTGCTACCACTAGCATTTCTAGTACAATATTACATAATAGAGATGATAATGGGCATCCTTGCTTCACTCCTGGTCTTATTGGGAAAGCCTCTAACTTGTCCCCATTACAAATGATACTTGCTGATGAATTTAGATATATACTGTTTATTATTTTGAGGAAGGACCCTTGTATTTCTATGCTTTCTAGTGTTTTCAGAAGGAATGGGTGTTGTATTTTGTCAAAGGCTTTTTCTGCATCTATTGAGATAATCATATGATTTCTTTTAGTTTGGTTGTTGATATGGTCTGTTATGTGGATAGTTTTCCTAATATTAAACCATCCTTGCATTTCTGGTATATATCCCATCTGGTCATAGTGAATAATCCTTGTGATAACTTGCTATAGTCTTTTTGCTAGTATTTTTTAAAAAAATTTTGCATCTATCTTCATTAAGGAGATTGATCTATAGTTTTCTTTCTCTGTTTTTGGTCTGCCTAGCTTTGGAATCAATACCATATTTGTGTCATAAAAAAGAATTTGGTAAGACTCCTTCTTTGCTTATTTTGTCAAATAATTTGTATAGTGTTGGGATTAGTTGTTCCTTAAATGTTTGATAGAATTCACTTGTGAATCCATATGGCCCTGGGGATTTTTTCTTAGGAAGTTCCTTGATGGCTTGTTTGATTTCTTTTTCTGATATGGGATTATCAGTTTCAGTTCTTAGAGGATGATGTGATGGCCTGAAAGCTGAGAGCTTTGAGAGCCCCCTCCCTGTGCTGATTCAATTAACCCTTGAGATCCTGATAAAGACTTGCCTTAGGCTTCCTTGTAAGCTTTTGGTCTTACTTTAATCTTAATCAGGTCAGGAACTACTTAAATTATAGCCTCCAGCTTGGGTGTAAGTTTTTAGTCTTACTGTGTACTTGTTCTAAGCAGGCACACCCTTAATTGCCCTGTCTTGGAGAGCTGTCCTTAGCTTTAGGAAAAAAGATGGAGGTTGGGGGTGGAGGGTTGGTCTTAGTACTGTCAGTCACTCCAAACTGTGAACTATGTCCTTATTCAAGCCCAGATTGTGATTCCTGGCTTTGCTCTGGGCCCACATGGATCAGCCCACTTTAGCCCAGACTGCCCTGGGATGGGACTCTGGACTTCTCCACAGGTTTGAAATTTCAAGGGGTGTGGGTTGACTTGGACCACTATTTGCCCAGGCAGGATCTCAGGGTATGAATGTTGGCTTTGGCTTAGGTTCCAAACCTCGGACAATAGATGTGGGATGGGGGTATGTGGCTTGCTCTTGGCTTGCTCTTCACTCCTTGCTACAGACTCTTGCTGGCTCTGCTCCCCTCTCACCCCAGTGCCCTTAGATGTTCTCTGCCTACTTTTTGGGTTTTTCTTTTCTTGAAAGTTGTTTAACTCTGTCTCCTTGTTGGTTCTTTCACTCCTGTATTTATTTTGTGGTGATATTTTAATCTTGGTCGGAGAGGATTCTCATGGTGGCACAGAGCTGCTCTGCATTACTCTACCACCTTGGCCCCACCCCTTAAAAGGTATTTTAAATAAACAAGGAAATCTAAAACCAAGCCTCTTTGTTTTATCCTTGGTAGACTATAAGATACACCTATAATAAACATGGGAACAAAAATGTAATACTCAAAGCTAGAATTAAAGGAATGTATACACAATTAGCGAATTGATTATAACTGAGAAATAACTAAAACCATAAACTTTTAGTTTTCCAACCTAAAAATCACTGTAAAACTGAACAGAGTAGTTTTTATTTTTCATTGGTATAACTAATTAATGGCTCAATATGTTGTTGGATTTGGAGGCAGAAAGGACTCAGAATCTACTCCTGCCTCTCTGTTTTTACTACTTATGTAACAATTGCTAGCAATTGACAATATTGCTGAACCTCAGATTTTTTATTAGTACACTGAGGACATGTGAAACTTCACAGAATTGTTGTGAAGATTAAATAAGATAATACACATAAGGTATGTAAAATACCTTTAATGTAATATAAATAACAGCTATTATTACAGATATATTTAATGAAATAATGTTTTATATATTGTAAATAGGGAAATGCTGAATATACATGTGGTATGACATTATACAGACATATAAAATACCAATTAAGCAATAGCTTTTACTTTCCATATTTCCTTCCCTCCTAACACTCCTCCACTCAGTTTTGAATTAGTTAATTAAAGCTCATAAAACTTGTACTTTTATGGTCCTGTAATTGTCATTATATTTTGAATTATTGTCTCTGCTATGTGTAATTTTTTCTGGGTCTTCTCTCATTGTTAACTGTCTCTTCTCCTTTGAGTCAGTGTATTTGTCATCTTTCTGTCATTTCTCAGACATGTCTATCTCTTTGTGGCCCCATTTGGGGTTTTCTTGGCAAAGATCCTGGAGTAGTTTGCCATTTACTTTTCCAACTCATTTTATAGATGAAAAAACTGAGAAAAACAGGATTAAGATGACTTGCCCAGGGTCACACAGCTAATAAGTATCTGAAGATAGATTTGAATTCAGGGAGGTGAGTCTTCCTGACTCCAGGTCCTGTGTTCTATCCACTGTGCCACTTAACTGCCCCATGTCTGTCAATAACGGTTTTGTTTTTACTCTTGATTTACTGCTTATACTCTATTATGGGCTTAAAAAATTTATTAGAGTTGGGTATAAAGTAAAAGAAGTATGACTTAAATGAGTAACCAAAGTGCCTGAACTTTAGCGTATGGCCTTTATAAAATCTCTTTTACTTCCTAGACCATTTTTTACTTCCTATTTCTCAGCTTTGTTCTAGATATGAGATGCCATAATAGCTCACTCCCAAGAGAATTGCTTGTTTTTGTTTTTGCTTCTTTTTTAGAAGTTCATGATAAAAGATTTATGTCCTCTTTTGGAGCATATATAGTACACTTCATATCTCACTTTTTCCTACCTAATTCCCCAGAGTTTACTAATTATTTCCTTTGATATTGCTCATGTAATTGAAATATTGTCAGGTTCATAGTTTTTTTCTCCCCCCCCCCAGAAGATTACAAACCACAAAGTTGTGTTATTTAATGGATCAATGAGAATGACAAAGTTTAACTGCAGTGACTTTTAAAATGAATTCTATTTTTGATAAATATTTATTGATCAAATTAAGTAAAACTAGCTTTCCTAAAAAGCCAAAAAACAAACATCCTAGTTAGAAGTAGAAGGATGTGTGTAGAATAGATAAGTGGAATTTTCTTCAGCTTCTTAGAGTTACCTCAAATATAAATAAATATTACCTAAGATCCTTGCTTTCCAGAGTTCTTTGATTTGAATTCTTAGGAAGAAAACAAAACAAAAAAAAAAAGAATGATATTAAGGGTTCATTTTAAAATATCACATTTAATACCTGGAAATAGTGCCACATTGTAGGAAAATACATGGTATTCCAACTATTTCATTGTTAGAGATAGCGTTAAGGAGCAGTCCTAATATTTTAGCTAGAATACTGGGCTTTAAGAGATGTGGGTATGAATCAAACTCCAATTGTATTAGCTAATAGAAATATATGAATTACTCCAAATTTGATTTTCATCATTCATTTGTACAATGAGAATCATGATGCATGTACATATGTATAATAAAATGTAAATTAAGCTATTATTAATGTAGACACTTAGTAGTCTTATTCACAAATACAAGATTAAAAAAAATTGCCTGTAGTATATATAGCTCATGAATGCTTGTTTAAATGGATCTGTGAACTCATTAAAATGAGTATATTCTATCAGTTCAGACTTCATATTTTTCATCTGTTCTCCTAGGCCTCCTCATCCTATGAAGTTCTTGACCTTGTCCTCATGAAAATCTTCTAGAGAGGATCCATTCAATTCACTTGAAAACTTTCCTCTGGTTCTATTGTGGTAGTTTTTTATAAGGAAACCATAGTAATACCTGGACTCTTTTCATCAGTTAACTTTTTCTCAAAACCAGTCTACCTCCTTTCCCAATGATAAGTTTTTTTTGATGGCATTTTTTCTGCCACTTCTTATGTACCAGGTATTGTTATTAATAGCCACTATATATCTTTCCATTACTCCTTGCATCACTTGCAGTGAGACCAAAAGTAAAAGGAAAGAGGTACTTTTCTTAGATAGCTTGGTCACATAGTGTAAACTGTTCACATAGCTTCATGAAAACCTCAGAATTGGAAGGAAACCTCAGCAGCTATCTGGTCTTGTTCCTCTCATCCAACCCTCTACAATAAACCTGACATCTAGCTTTTTCCTAAAGGAATTCAGTGAGGGAAACTTAACCAGCTTCCAATCAGCCTATTCCACTTTTAAATTGGCTTTAATTGGTAGGAAGATGTTTCATAATATTAAACCTCAATTTACCACTTTACCACTTTGTTCCTCATTCCCAGTTCAGTCCTACATGACTAGTGTAAACTTCTCTCTTCCATATAACTCCTTTTCTCCCTTTCCGATTTCTCTGGATTAAAGACCCCCAAGTTCCTTTAGTTTTTTCTCCAAAAGAATGTAAAATTTTTGAAAACTTTCATTTTTGACTTCTTGTCTCTATTGACCTTAGTGTTTTGTAAATAGTGGGCATTTAATAAATACTTTTTGATTGATTGACTAAATGAACTGGTGATTATTCTCTATTACAATTGCCCCCTGTATACCCTTTAACTTGTTACATACCTTTCCTAAAGAGCAGTTCCAAGAGCTAGAAACAGTAGTTAAGATGTGTCCTAACCAGCACGGTGGAGTGAGACTGTCACCTTTCTAGTCTAGGAAGCTGTGTCTCTTAATGAAGCCCAAAATTAAGAAAGCACTTATGAATTCTAAATGCTATTCAAACTCTGGGCTATAAAAGCATATTTTTGCTGCTCTCCCTTTCAGACAGCACGGGCATGTTACAACACTTTTTTAAATGATGGCAGGGCAGTGTTGGCATGATGGAGTCATCAAATCAAAACTTTGAAACCATCTGGGTCACACCTTTTAGAATGCACCCATTTTCTTGGCATCTGCTTTTTGAGAAAATGTGGAGAAATTGGGGAGAACCTAAAAGAAATCAATTGCAAAGTTAAAAGATGTCTTCAGTTTGAAGATAGGAATATGGATTGTGATAATAAAAATTCAGTTTTATGAAGGGTGAAGATAAATAAGATGGGGAATCTGCTAGTATCCATCTATATGAAGGACAAGCTAGAGGATATAAGGAGTCACTTGTTTCCTGGAAATCTTTAATAAATCATCTTTATCATGGTTGCCTTGGAGCAGAATTTGTATGGGAGAGGTTCTATTCTCTAGTATTAATAGTATGACTGCTACCTTTGTAACCAGGGACAAGACACATAACCTCTGTGTATGGTTGTTCCCTCAGTGGAAAACTAATGTTGGACTTGGTAACCTCAGAGGCCTTATCAGCCCTAGATCTCTTTTGATCCTTGTAATAGTACTATGAGATATAGTGGCATAATTGGAACTCAATTCCATCACTTAGAATTCAGAGCTGTTTCCATTATACACTTAATGCTTAAGGCCCTTCCTGTGTTTGTTTGTATTTTAAACCCTTACCTTCCATCTTAGAATCAATATTGTGTATTGGTTCTAAGGCAGAAGAATGGTAAGAACTAGACAATGGGGGTTAAGTGACTTGCGCAAGGTCACGAGCTAGGAAGTATCTGAGGTCAGATTTGAACCCAGGACCTCCCATCTCTGGGCCTGACTCCCAACCCACTGAGCCACCAAGCTGCCCCTCCCCTTCCTTTATTTTGATACAGTATACAACCTCAAAATAGATATGATGAACCAAGAGAATCTATGGCTATTATTGATATAATTTATTAGCTCAAAGTTTAAAGATGTTCCGTTTCTTATCAATAAGTTTTATGGTGTCTGTGTCTTTGTTCATTATTATCTAGGTCTATCAAGGGGTGAAGAAACATGGCTTCTTGCAGCCTCATATGTTGGCAGAGCAAGATGTAGTTATCACCACCTATGACGTCCTTCGCTCAGAATTGAATTATGTAGATATCCCCCACAGCAATAGTGAGGATGGGCGACGATTCCGGAATCAGAAGCGTTATATGGCCATACCCAGTCCCTTGGTAGCAGTTGAATGGTGGAGAATCTGTCTGGATGAAGCTCAGATGGTTGAGTGCACCACTGCAAAGGTGAGAAATAGTCCTAGAAAGGCTTTAGGTATCTGGGAAGGGGGATAGAGTGTCTTATTATTTCTCTGACTACATTTAATTTCCTAGAAAAAGAAATTCTTTCTCAAAATATAGCCTGCCTACATGCAGACCAACCCAGAATGTCGTCAGTGAAATTCACAGCTAAATATTTCATGTGTTTGTATGCTAAAGCAAAGTGAATGTACATGACTAAAAGGTATTTATTAGTTTTTACTTGTGAAAGACATGAATCATTTTGTATATAGAAACTGATACATTGGAGTAAGATACAGTTCAGAGTGGGAAAACAAAACTGTTTCTAGGGGTATTCACAATCTTGCTGCTAACTGTAGAAACTCATTTGGTAGGATTGAATAGCATGAGCTCAAGGTGACTGTTGATTGACAATTCCAGGTAGACCTACTTGAGGCAGAATTGTCACTTTAAAGGCCAGTAGTCTAATTTAATCCACCAAAATAATGAGAGAGAGAGAGAGAGAGAGAGAGAGAGAGAGAGAGAGAGAGAGAGAGAGAGAGAGAGAGAGAGAATAAGTGTTTATATGATTCCCTCAGGCTATTTATTACCTTCTCAGACTTTTATGACTATAGTAGACCCTGAACTGAGTTGTGATTGTGAAGCTACTAAAGAATTATACATTGAAAGTAAGTGTGTGTGTGTGTGTG